>NW_008576161.1:0-338 GCF_000257125.1 Entamoeba nuttalli P19
ACTTCTCCATATTCTTCTTTGTCTTCTTCTTCATATTTAATATTACAACAATAAATATCATCATCTATCTCTTGAATATATTCTGAATATGAAATAACATCAACTAAAACATGATTAACTCCTTTAATTTTCTTGTCATTTCTTGAATATAAAAATTGGTTTGTTAATTTAGGAAATATCTTTTTTGATTTAATACTGAATGGATTGTATCTCATCTTCTTATAAATTTCGGTATATTTCTTGTTCACCATCATCAATTTTATATAATCTTCTTTGTTTTTAATATACCCACTTACATTCATTATATTTTCAACAGTTAATTTCCCTTTCTTCTCTTG
>NW_008576162.1:0-387 GCF_000257125.1 Entamoeba nuttalli P19
TTTTTTTTTCATAAATAATCAAAGAGTCATCATCATTGCCTCATTCATGGAATTTATATGCAATACTTTCTTTTCTACAAATGGAATAACTCATTTTTATGAGTTTTTTTAATAAACCCAAATAAAATTAATCAAATCCAATTCATGGCTTGTAATTATAATCAACGTCATGTGAACAAGCAGTCATATCTCCATTGTATTGTTTCATTGTTGGACGACTCCATCCACCGAATGGAGTGAAATCACCAAAACTATCCCAACTATCATAATGAGCATACCACAAAGGATATTCGTCAGCATATTTAAAAGTATAGTCAAGCCCAAAGATTTGATCCCAATTATTATAATTTGTATAAATACCAGCCTTAAATCCAATTGCTCTTTGTT
>NW_008576163.1:0-217 GCF_000257125.1 Entamoeba nuttalli P19
TGTAGTTTCATCAACAAACTTTTGGTTGTAAGCAATAAGGGCTTTGGCAATGGCTTGTCTAATGGCATAAGCTTGAGCAACTTGTCCACCACCAGTGACTCTGATTTTAAGGTCTAATTTAGCATAGTTTTCTTTACCAACAATGAATAATGGTTCAAAAACTTTAATTCTTAATACTGGTGGGTTGATAAGATCAAGTGGAACACCATTAACTCTA
>NW_008576164.1:0-800 GCF_000257125.1 Entamoeba nuttalli P19
TTTTTTAATTAGGTAGTTCTTTTCTTTTTTTATTCTTTTTTTCTTTTTTCTCATTTTTGTTTATGTTAAAACCTGAGAAATTTGTTTTTGTTGCAGAAACTTAACTTATAAAAATTATTTTATTGTTCTGTTTGCGTGAAGTGTTTCTTGAAGTGTTTTCATTTCCTCTTCTTGTTTTTTTATCTACCATTATGAGTTTCATTATTTGTATCTTCCAAATTATAAAAACAAACAATGGCTAACTTATTTTTTCGTGATTCATGTATTTCTTTTAATTGTTCTAGTACCTTTTCTGCTACACAACACGTAATAGGTAAAAGACATTCAATTTCATTACCTAATTTTTCTATCTTCTGCTTACAGAATAAAAGAGATGCTTTCATTTCTTCTTCTGTTGTTGGTTTTGGAATAGAATGTATTTCTGGAAGAAAAATCACTTTAGATGTTTGTAGTTCCTTCTTGATAGGTGCATAATTTAACATTTGAATAACAGTAGAAATCCTTTTTAAGCATTCTAATCTATTATCTGATGAATTAAACATAATTGGAAGTTTAAGTGTTGGTATTTCAAATTTAGAAAGATTGTTTTTATTTTCTTTGTTAGTAATTGGACGTTTTGGTGGTGGAATAATTTCATTTTCTTGATTTGTTTCTGTTCTGCGCTTCAATGAACATATCTCTTTTTTCTCTTCTTGTTTAATAACTATGTGTTCTTGAAGTTCCTTTTGATTTATATTTGCTTCATTATTATTAGAATTTCTCATAGTCTGTATGTTGTCAGGAAAGTCTATAATCTTCTT
>NW_008576165.1:0-274 GCF_000257125.1 Entamoeba nuttalli P19
TTTTTTTTCTTATATTTTCCGTCGTAGTTGATGTTATACTAAAGTTCATGAAAAATCAATTAAATACAAATCATCAAAATAAAACTTCCATCCAAAGAAGAATAATTTCAAGTACCATGGTTATTAGTTATCAACAAAATATTATTATGATATTCAATTAACTACAACATTCATTTTTTTAAAGTATCTTTTTTCTATTCTATCAGTATATAACTTCAGTGCATCATATGAATAAATAAGAACAAATTAATTCAGTGAAACTACTATTTATTCC
>NW_008576166.1:0-287 GCF_000257125.1 Entamoeba nuttalli P19
CAATAATTTAAATAAAATGAATAATTAATGAACTGATTAATTAATGTATGAAATAGGAATGTTAGATAATATTTTATTCAATGAAATATTAATTATTTATCATTCTTTTTATTTATTTTTATTTAAATTGAATTATTCTCATTATTTTTCATTTCATTAATATATTAATGTTGGTTATCAATTAATTTGAAAATATAACAATGAATCATTCTTTCATATTTATTCATTTTATTTAATTGTTTATTTTATTAAAAATACTTTTCCAATGCAGAAAATACAACAAATTT
>NW_008576167.1:0-824 GCF_000257125.1 Entamoeba nuttalli P19
GTTATATGTTTAAAGAAAATATGTTATTATTTGGTATTTTCTCAAAATTTATTATTATCAATTTATTTTGTTTTGTTCTCTTCAAAAAAAGAATATGACGTTCTATCGGTAATTTTTGTAGTCTTTACAAATTATAAGTTTTATTTTTATTATAACTTATATAAGAAATAACAAGAGAATAAAAATAGGAATATTTAAAATTGATTTTTTTAATAATATTCAATGAGAATTATACAAAAAAATTCACATATAAAGAATTTATTTAAGTATGATAATAATAAAAAAGAAATGATAATATATTAATTTGATTATCAATGTTATTCAATGCATTATTCTAATAGTGATAATATATAAATGCTAAGTTGTGAAATATTATATTATTTTTACCAGACTATCCTTAATCTAAAATTACAACAGAATCTAATGAAGAATCTTTTATAGTTATTTTTGGTATTTCTAAATCATTTATGATTAGTGTTTTATTATTTGAAATTTATTTTAAATTGCCATATGATATATGACAATTGTTCACTCATTTTGTTATTTAAACAATCCACAATACTTTTTTATATTCTGACACTCTGCACACTTTCTCTCTAAATAATTTTATATTGAATGCCAATTTATATTATTATCTCTTTTATATCGTCATCACTTATAGCACAAAACTTTTTATTTACTACTACATCAATTATTTTTACATTGACAATGCAAGACTGTAATTATAATTATATTTAACAGATATTTGTATCACTTTAATAACCAAGTAACATTTTAAATCTATTTGATTAATAACAACCAAACTTGTAAAATTTTACACATAT
>NW_008576168.1:0-629 GCF_000257125.1 Entamoeba nuttalli P19
AAAAAACATAATTTCATAATACATTTTATGTAATTCTTCATTCAAGAGATATAATAAAAATCTTAATAATTATATTAAAATGTTAATAACAAAAATGAAACAAAAATATTTTATTTATTATTTTATTTATTATTTTATAATTAAAATATTTTTATTGGCATGTTGAATGTCCTGTTTTGATATAACTTATGTTTTACCATAGTGCTATTTAAAGGATGTTCATACAATACCATTACATTAAAGATGAATTGTTCAAATTACGATGTCTTGTGTGATCGCTTTAAATTATTAATGTTAATTATTAGCAATGAAGAACGAATCGAAATAAACAAAATGATTCATACATGTGCAGTTCATTATGATTTCAATCGATTATTAAGACGTTATAAGTATTATCATTTCTATAACAATACTGAAAGTGACATCGTGACAATTTTAAAATTCGAATTCGTTTTTATTTTATCAATTGTCGATAAAATTAAAATGATAGGCATTGAATCCCTGACACAAGAGACAATTAGACTATTGTCTCCATATCTCAACGATTGGTGGTTCCGCGATGGAATCGCTGATGCGTGGGATGTAGCCCTCGAGCTCTATAATAGAGAGGAAATGGAGATAGAGCTCGG
>NW_008576169.1:0-829 GCF_000257125.1 Entamoeba nuttalli P19
CTTGAATATCTCTTTTTCAACAACAACAGCACATCAAAAGGATAACATTCACAACAACTAAAATCACTATGAAATTTATAAATACTGAAACACAACAGAAGATATTTTAGATCTCTTCCATTCTCTCTTTCTATTGCATTTTTGAGTTGTGAGTTTATATGCATTAATCTATGTTTAATTAACCAATTCATGAAAATTCTAGTAACATTTCACATAATTTCATCTTCTCTTGTCTGAATAGTGATATAATTGATTATGTAATTTCTAGTTACATCGTTAATATGAATCTTATCAAGATTCACTATTGCATCCTAGTCTTATCATTCTTTGTAATAATGCGTACAATGACACTCTTGACGACAAGAAGTATATCTTCTATCATAAATGAATACCAATGGGATTTATCATGCTAAGTTTGTCTTAATCACAATATCTAAAATGATCAGATTAATAATGTCAACAAACATTACAACACAATTAATTCAAAAATTGTTGGAATGATTATTATATTCTCAACATTCCTTTCACATCTATTCATTCAACTACAAATAATACTGATCCTCTCAATTTATTCTTTACTAATTATAACATTAATTTGAAAATGCCATTGTCTAATTATGATTGGTCTAATGTTCATGCCATTCTATCAATGAGTATTCTTAATCTTACTATTCATACAAATTGTTTGAATCAATTGTTTACTACTCAACCTCATTGTTCTCGTATTGTTTAAACTCAAACTGCTATGCTTAATTATAACTTATTGGACACTCTTGGATTAGATCATTTTACTTTCATTTGTCCATTTGATCTTGACTCTAGAAAAAAA
>NW_008576170.1:0-1990 GCF_000257125.1 Entamoeba nuttalli P19
TTTGTGTTTTACTTTCTTTTTTTAATTTTATTTTTAATTTTAGAAAAACCAAAAAAAAATAAATAAACATCATTAGTTTTTAGAATATAAACTATTTATTTCATCTGTTAAAAGAAAAAATGGGCAATCTTAATAGCCAAAAATTAGATAATAGTTTTCAACAACGACAGTTCGAATTAAAAGTAAACCGAGATAAACTTAGTAAGAGGGAAAAAGAATATCAAAATGATATTGAAAAAATAAATAAAAAAGCAAGAGAATGGTGTAGAAAAGGAGATAAAGAAAATGCAATTAGACTAATAAAATTAAGAAAACTTTATGAAGCTAATTTAAAAGAGATTCGGTCTCATTATGATCAAACAGAAGCTATAGTTTGTTAATGGTATTCAATTTTTCGTCATATTCTTTCTTTTCTTTAGAATTTCTTTTTGTTTTAATTGGTTTTATAAGATAGCTAGTTCAACCAAAAAGAAACATGAAATGGATGTAGAAGAAAATAATTATGTAGTTAATTCAGTTGGAGTCTTCAAAAAGAAACTATGACGTAGCAAAGTTAATGGATGAAAGTAATAAAGAAATAAAAAAAATATTAAACGAAATACCTAAAACAAGTATTGAGGAGATTATCAATACTAAGAAAGAAAATAGTGCTAGGCTAAAGGAGATTGATTCATTATATGAACAATTAAATGATACAGACAATGAAAATCAAATTGAACAAGAACTAAATAAACTTGCTTTAGAGGTTATGAGTGAAAAAGAAGGCGGTATAGAAGCTGTAAAAAATGAAGTTATTGCTGAATCATTACCAGAGGTTAATTCTCAAAATGATGTGTTAATATCTAAACAAAATATTTTAATAGAAACCTTTGAATACTTCTCTCTCTTATTGACGTTTTTTCTTTTCACAAATTTATAAAAAACATATTATAAAAAATATAAAAAATAAAAATCAATTCTATTCAAACATGTTGAAGAATCTCTCCGTTTTATCCTTCAATTGATTTTCTTACACATCTTCTAACTTTTTTCTTAAACTCTTCTCTGTTATTTCTCCATTCCACAGCAGCATCAACATTTGCTGGACTTTCATCATTAGGAGCAGAAAGCATAGAAATTACACTTATTAAAATTGATTCTACTGAATGTATTGGATTCCATCTTTCAGCAGCACTCTCATACCCAAATTCATCTTCTCCAGGTGGATGAAGGATAGAAATACAAACATCACCTGTTTTGTATACGTTTGGATGCCAAATTTCTGAAATAAATTTCATTTTTGGTGGGTTGTTAGGATAATCTTTTGGGAAAGTTAATGTAGCTTGAAACATTCCTCCTTCATAGTACGTATCTGGAGGACCAACAATCATTACTTGCCATACATAAATGTCTGAATCGTTGACTAGTCCAACTGAAAATCCATCCACTGGATTTTTAGTAAGTTCTTGTAATTGTTTAGCTAAAATAAGGGCTGACTTGTTTGCCATTAAGCAGAATAAATTGATTTTAGTTCAGATTACGTTTCCATTAAAAGTTGCCACTTTTCACTTCGTTGCACTTTTTTCTCCCGAAAAATTTTGGATTTTTTTTCTTTTTTTTTATAGATTTTCATCTTATAATATTTTCTATTAACTTATTCAATATAATTAATTATTTATATTTAGTTTAAATTATAAATAATAATTTTTCTATTTATTAATAAAACCTTAGCTTTCAATTAATAATATTTATTTATGTATTATTATTTTATGACATAATTTATTTTTTTTTTGTTGTATAATTCAATTCTAATTCTCTTAATTTTTATCATAAATTTATGAGTAAACCTTTAAATAATCCTTACGACTTGTTTAACTTATTATAATTATCTTTAAATTTAATTGATTTACATCTTATTCATTCACATTTCATTAGTATAATGAATATATTTGTTGAGGAGAAACTTGTTATGTAAAAACACCAATAAACAACTATAATAATTACAACAAAT
>NW_008576171.1:0-2832 GCF_000257125.1 Entamoeba nuttalli P19
TGTTTCATAAAGGAAAATAAATCATTCAAAATATAAAAAAGTACAAACGTTTTAGCTGAACATTCAAAATAAGACATTTTATTTTCTTGAGCAAATTGTTCAGCTTCAGTCGTTGTAATTTGTCTATTTCCTTCTAAATCTGATTTACAACCAACAAGAATAAGTTTAGTACTAAAACTAGGATTTTGGTTTTGTTGAAATTCTCTAAGCCATCCAGAGATTGAAGAGAATGAAGCCTTTTTAGTGATATCAAAACAAAAACACATAACATGTCTATTTCTAAAATATGATGCAGTAATTGATCTAAACACTTCTTGACCAGCAGTATCCCACAATTGTAGGTTATATGCTTCTCCTTCAATATTTAATTTTTTACAACTAACATCACAAGACACTGATGCTTTTTCTGTTCCTGTGTATTGTCCAGTAATATATCGTTTGAAAATTCCTGTTTTCCCAACACCTGAATCTCCACAAAGCCCAACAGAAATTGTTATTGTTTTCATTCTTCAACTTTCTGAAAATTACTTTTTCAGATTGAAATCTTCTTTTTTCTATTTTTAAGTTTACATTATTCGTTAATGTTATATATAACGAAATATAAAAATAAAAGAAGAACAAAAAATTTTACTTAGAAAAGAGATGATAATAAAAAGAAATTAGAATGAAATAAACAAGTAAATTAGATTGTTATTAATTTACCATCAATAAAAATACATTCTCCAAGACTGTCAATTGCTATCATATCTCCACTATCATATCTAATTAAAATATTATCCTCACTTACAATAAATGATAATTTAGATTTACCCATTGGAGTATATACGTCTTTATTATGTGTTTCTTTATGAACATAATTATCAATATCTTTCCATTTTAAATGAGGATTCCGTTCAACACGAGAGAGAATTCCTTTTGAAATATCAAATTTAAATTCTTGGTTATTTTGATATACAAGACAATATGATGAAAACAAATGAATTGCCAATGTTTTATCATTATTCCAGAAACAAAGAATTGGTGTTTCATATTGAATTAATCCACACATCCATAGTTCTGATAAAATATAAATTGTATTATGTTGCATAATTTCAGCAATTTGAGAGATTTTAGGTAAATAATTTTTCATAGAAAATTGTCTAATTTGACTTAATGAAAGATTAGATTCGATCTAAGTTATTAATATCTATTTGAATTGGTATTTTATTTCTTTTCTTTTTTTAAAAAAACATTCAGAACCAAACTTCATCATGTAATTCTACTAATGAATCTACAACTCTTGCTGTTAATGAAATATCATCTCTTATAGTATTAATTTCTCCTGTTGTTTGTTGATGATTTTTTTCAAGAGATAATTCAATGTTTTCAGTTGCAGATTTAAATGTTGTTTGTGTCACTGACTCTAATTGTTTAACTTGTTCTACAGTTTTACAAAGAATTTCAAAATTATTTCTTTCAGTTGTAATAATTTCATTTTGAATTGATGAACTAAGTCCTTTGTCTTGTGTTGTTCCTTGTAATTTCTATTTTTTTAATCATTGTTTCTTGTTATTACTTCTTTTTAAAATAACTCTTCAAACTGTTACTTCTTTTGTTAATTCTGTTATTCTAAACTCAATTCTATCTATATCACTTTCTACTTCTTCAATTTGTTTGAGAATTTCTTCATATGAAACACTCATTTATATAATAAAAAGTATTGATCTATTATTTCTTTCTTTTTTAGTTCATTTTATTTTTCTTCTTTTTCAAATACTTTTTTTTATTCTTTTT
This sequence comes from Entamoeba nuttalli P19, assembly GCF_000257125.1. Classification (NCBI taxonomy): domain Eukaryota; phylum Evosea; order Mastigamoebida; family Endamoebidae; genus Entamoeba; species Entamoeba nuttalli. The sequence continues at coordinate 1,774 of NW_008576171.1, forward strand.
GATGTTATTCTAAATATGGAATTAATCAAATGTAATCAAATGGAATGGTTATCTCTTCATCTATTCTTGACAAATTCTCTTCTTTTTTTAATATTTCTTTAATGGTATTATTGTGTAAAATATTTTTGTATTTATAATATACATTTCTATTTTCTTTATTAATCTTTCAACCAATAGTCATACGAAAATAAATATGTTTATTAATTTATAAAGACCTTTATTATTTCTTGTGAAATTAAACCATTGTAAATATATTTGATTTTATACTACCATTTATACTTTATTATTTATTAAGAGAATAGAGTAATGATTAACAATTGTTCATATTGTTTTGGTTATGTTTTTGATTATACTAAAATACAAATGAAGTTAAAATTAGTACTTTATAATTCAAATGGACAAATGTTATAAATTCCATTATTAGTAGTTTAATTAATGAAAAGTGTTTATTTATCTTTTCAAATTACATATTGGAATACATTTATTAGACATGTAAATATTTTCTTTGTGTAATACATATATTATTGTTAATTAATGAAAATAAAAAATTATATTGTATCATATCATTTATATAATCATTTTTGCAATAAATATCATCAATTTATCATCTCTATACTATTTAGTCGACAAAACATATATTAAGATAAAATATATGTCAAATAATCATATGTATTGGTAATATTGTATTCATTTGTACTTTTCATAGGTTAAAAATATCTGACTATTCTTTGCTATATATAATTTTTTGATAAATTCTCTTCTTTCATTCTTAGTTTTATCTATTGAACCACAACACTCAAAATAATATAAATAGATAGATGATATTAATATGATTCATGAATAAAAATATACTCAGTATAAAAATACTCAATTTTTAGTTGATATTAAATTCTAATCTTTTAAAAAACACTACAATAAAATCTTTCATTTTCTACAATAATATAATCATTTGCACTCTTTAATTTTTATAAGTTCCTAACACTTTAGAAGTAAATTTAATGAAACTCTAGTTAAATAAAAACTTAAAGAATAACTAATTTTACTTTTAAAATACAATAA
>NW_008576172.1:0-493 GCF_000257125.1 Entamoeba nuttalli P19
ATTGAACCATATGATCCATATCTTCTTTTATGAAGATTTAATCGTTGTTTTCTCTTCTTAACCAAACACATTAAAATAAAAAGTTAATTAGGAATTAAAGTTTTTACTACTTCTAATACTTCTTCTACTGCATTCATGACATCTCCTTGTCTTCTACTTTCAAAAAATGCAAAGAAACAACTAACTATTAATAATATACATGATAATATAAGCATAACTATTTTACGGATAATATTCCATGTACTTTCTTTAAATACCTCTTCTGTACAATTAGACGAGTGATTAGAATCACTGGAGTCTGCACTCATATTATGAATTAATCAGTTCATCTCTTTATTCATATGATTCATTCCAGAAATAACTGTCCTAATAATACACATGAAGTCGAATTTGTATTTAATACCCCTATTGAAGTTAACCTAAATAAAGGAATAGGAGTATATACAACTTCTCTTTTTGATTTACTCTTCAATAACACTAATTATAAATCATT
>NW_008576173.1:0-3643 GCF_000257125.1 Entamoeba nuttalli P19
AAGTTTATTTTAAATATAACTTAATTTTATGACTTTTCTTCATTAATTTTATTTTAACTTTCTTTGATTTTTTTATTTTAAAAAATTTTTTAAAATATTAAAACCTTAATAAAATAAATCCCAAACACTTCAATTTTAGTGTTTCTCATTTTGTTCAACCTTTTTTGGTTGTTTCTTTTGCTTCTTCTCTTTTACTTCAATTTCAGCTTTAACTTTTGGACCTTTTTCACTTCCATCTGGAATCTTAATAAGAACAATCTTATTACCATCAAAGGCTTTATCACATCTGTAATATCCTTTTCTTTGAATTTGGATTTTATCTCCTTCTTTTAATCCTTTCATAGCAGATTCTCCAAGTGCTTCAAAAATTTCAATTGATTTTGGATTAATATAATCATCAAGTACCATTCCTTCTTCAATTTTTGGTACAGTAATAAGATAATCATATTCTCTTAATTCTAAATTAACTGGATCTTTTGAAGAAATCCATGTAAGTTTCTTTTTAGTTAATTTGAAATCACCTTCAAGATGAGTATGTGCTTCAGCTTTAGAACCTTCAATTTTATCAATAACAATATTTCCCCAATCCATAAAAGTAACTTCTTCTCCATTTGCAATTTCTTTAGCATCTGCTCCATCAAGAAGTACTTCTTTTGTGAAATGTACTGTTTTCTTTCCAAGAGACTCATTCTTTTTATGAAGAAGAACTTCTTTATCTTCTTCTACTGCATCAGTAACATTAACAGTACAAACACCTTCTTTTAATACTGCATTATATCTTGGTACAATTGGATCAATAACTTTCTTATTAACAGACCAAATCTTTTCCATTTCCATCAAGTTAATATTTTTAGATGATCCTTGTGCAAGACAAAACTCTTTCATAGCTTCAAGAGTAAGTCCTCTTCTAATAAGTCCTTGAATAGTTGGGAATCTTGGATCATACCATCCATCAACAAGTCCTTTCTTAACAAATGTATTAAGATTTCTTTTAGAAAGAAGTACATATGAGAAGTTCATTCTAGAGAAAACTTCAATAATTGGTTTTCTCATTCCAAATGTATCAACAACCCAATCATATAATGGTGCTCTATCTGAATATTCTTGTGATCTAAGTGCATGTGTAACTCCTTCAATAGAATCAATAATAGAAACTCCAAAATCATATAATGGATAACATTTAAATTGTGTTCCTGTTCTATAATGTGGGGCATCAATACATCTCCATAATGATGGATCTCTTAATGCTTTATTTTTATGTTTCATATCAATTTTAGCTCTCATAACACATTTCTTACCATATTCAGTTCCATTCTTCATTTCTTCCCACATTTTCATATTCTTTTCAAGAGTATTATTTCTATTTGGTGATTCAATTCCTTCCATTCTTCCTTTATGCATTTCTTCTGGATCAATATCATCAATATAAGCTTTTCCCATTTGAATAATTTTATCTCCATATTCCATTAAAAGTCCAAAATAATTTGATGTATATGAAATTTTATCAGCAACAATTCCAATTGTAGCTAAGTCTTTAATAATATTATCAACAAATTCTGCACTTTCTTTAAGTGGATTAGTATCATCAAATCTAAGAATTAATTCTCCTCCATTACTATGTGCATAATATTCATTTAACATAGCAGCTTTCATATGACCAATATGAAGATATCCTGATGGTTCTGGTGGGAAACGGGTACAAACTTTCATACCTGGTTTATATCCTTTCAATAAGAGTTTTCCTTTAGCTCCTACAAGTGATTTTTGTTTTGGTTCAACTGCACTAGACATTGAATTCTAGATAATATTATTTCTTCATCTTCCCTTTTTATTATAATAGGGTAAAATCTATTTTAAGTAATTAATTATGTTTTGTTATTCTTTTTACTATATCGTGGCAACAGATATCGACACGTGTTTATTTCTTTTTTTTTTTGTTTTTGTTTAATTCCTTTTTATTATTTCTTTTATATTTATTTTACGATTCTATTTTTTCCCCATTCAAATGAAAAATTTTGAGGGTTTTCATTTTTTAAAAAAATCTGTTAAATATTATAAGATCTTTATTAATACATCAAAATTTTCTTGAAATATTTTAAAAATAAAAACAAAAAGATCTTAAAAAGATAAATGCTAATTAATTTTTTGTTATTCAATCTATTAATTATTGCAAGTTTAGGGGAATTACCAACAAGTACTCCAATTAATCTTCCAACTGAAATAAGTACAAGCCTGAGTAGTGAAACTGTTAATATTAATGAATGTTCAAAATCTATAGAAAATGTCTATGCTGCTTCATTTATTTTTGACTCACCTAAAGAGACAGTTATTAATTATGAAACAACTTCTTCTTTAGAGTTTAAAGTAATGTTACAAAGTAGTTCTTCAGAAGAATGTATTTTATTAGAGAAGAATAAAGCTATAAATATCACAACAACACTTCAATATAGAGTCATTGTTATTTCATCTACTGCATTAGTAGAAAATCAATCAATTAAGTTTTCATTAAATTATATACCACAACAAAATGATACTATTGGAACTATTTCTGATTACCCCTTTTTTCATATGGCAACTGTCCCATCTTTACTTATGTCTTCTTCAGATAGTTGTCAATTTCAAACAACTACTCCGTATAATAGTCTTTATGGATATACTTATCAAATTAAATCAAACACTGATGATATTCTTGAAATAAATACATGTGGTTATAGTGAAGGAGTTACTGGTATCTTTGTAACTAATGGAGATAAATGTGTAAAGACTATTAATTCATTTCAAACAGCTGATGTTCAATGTTTTGATGGAGCTGGTTCTCGTTTAGAAATAGAAATACATCCAGATTTAATACTAAATATTCATGTTGGATTTCTCTCAACTTCAGAAAAAGAAAGAATGTTTTTGTTAAATATTACAAAAATTGGTGATGCTGAAGAAGAACATGAAGACTGGCAACTCTGGATGTGGTTTGGTATTGTTACTGTAGTGATTATGGCAATTATTATATTGATGGTGGTTGCTATTTTCATTTATGAATTTATTCAAAAAAAGCGATATAATCGTTTCTCAGAAACATTTTAAATAAACACCTTTTTTATTTGATATTCATTTTAAATATTAACTAAAACTATTTAATTATAACAAAAAATTATTAAGAAGATTTAATTAATTAAAATTTAATAAACTGGTCGTAATCCAGCAAATGCTGGTATTTGAAGTTCTACTAATAATCGTTCTGCACTATCAAATATTGTTGATGGTGTATTTCCTTCAACTTCTTTTGAAAATGGAAATTGAACATCAACTTGTTGTAAATCAAATTCATTTTCATCCAAATCTTCATACATATCATCATCATTTTCATATGACTCATAATCCATTTCATCATCCTCTTCTTCAAGTTCATCTTCTAAGTTATATTCATCTTCTTCATTATATTCATCTTCTTCATGAAATAGTTCATCATTATCTAAGTTATCTAAAAAATCATCAAGATTATCTCTAAGATTAAGTGCAAAAACACCAATTAGAAAAGCTAACCAAATAAACATCCTCATTTATTATTTATAAAATTATGATTTTTTTAGTTTTCTTTTCATTTTTTCTTTTCATTTTTTAAAATGAAGATGCATTACAGGAGACA
>NW_008576174.1:0-3149 GCF_000257125.1 Entamoeba nuttalli P19
AAAAAAAAATAAATAAATAACAAAAATCAGATGAAGTGAAGAAAGAAATGATTTAAGCATAACTGTCAACAATTTTACCTTCAAGTTCAGCTCGTAACTTTTTAATTTCAGTATCTTTCTGAATCATTTCATAATTCATTTTTTGGATAATGGCATCTTTTTGTTTTGCTTCATCAACCAAAGCATCATTTTCATTTTGTGATTTTTGAACTTCAGCATTTCTTGCATTAATTTTTTGTTGAACTTCTTTAATTTCTGCTTCAAGTTTTTGTTTTTCTTGTTGGAATTCTTCTTCAACTTTAAGAAGTTCTTCTTTATTCTTTGATTGTGCTTTTAATTGATCAACCTCATTAGTCAATTGTTCTTTTTCTTTTTTGAGTTCTTCAACCTGAAGTTCTAATGGTTTTTGTGCTTCTTCTAAGATTTGGTTAAATTCATCTTCTTGAGTAGATTGAATTTTATTGTACATTGTTTTTAATTGAGCATTATCATCTTTTTGGAGTTTAACTTGATTCTTTAAAATGATTGTACGTTCAGCTAATTGTCGTTGTGTCAATTCATACATTTGTTGAAGGTCAGGAATGGACTTTTCCTGTTCTTCAATTTGTTGCATTAATTTAGCTGTTTCAGTCTTAGCATTCTCACACATTTGAGTAACAGTTTTAGTGTTTTCACTTATTTTTGTATTTAATTCAGCAACACTCTCTAAAAATAAGTACTAACTACTAATCATAAGTAATTTTCTCATTTAACAAACTTGGTGCTGTTGATTGAATAACTTCATAAATAATTTGGTATGAATTACGTAAAATATGATATGCCATATTAAGGTCATTTCTGTTTAGTGCAAGAATAAATTCATCATTATAAAATATTGGTTGATCCATTTGACTCATGTCTTTCAATTTTTGAGTTTCAACTCTTTTTGATTTGTTTTTTAACTTTTCTTATTTTTATAAAACAAATTTAATTATTATAAAAAGCAAAAAACGAATCAGAACCCTTTATCCTCATATTTTTTCAGTATGAAACTGCGAACAGGGAGACTGCCAAGTCTAGTCATCATCTTCATTTATCTTTTGTTTCTTTTCTTGTTAATTTAATTTTTTTATTATTCTGTAAATTATGGGTTTATTTCTTTTTATAACTATATTATTTAATTATTTTTTCTATTTATTTCTTTTGAATAATTGATTTACATTTTATTTATTTTTTTCTTGTTAATTTTACGACTTAATCTCGACCATTTGTATATTTCTTCTATAGACTCTGGTAGTTGTGGTGATGGAGTATCTTCACTTCCTAATTCTTCATACCCTTCCTCAGAAGGTGTTAATAATACTTTTTTTAAAATCATTTGTTCCAAGGGGGTAGTGTCATTAGTAGATAAAATATCATACGGTTCTTGAATACTTTCTTTTAACTTTCTTTCTTGTTCTTTCCATTCACAGTGTTTGAATATCATCATTGGTTCTTCTTTAGAAAATACACCTTCAACATTAATCCAACCATGTTGTTTGGTAGAGTTGAAATGAAAATGATAGTCATGTAAAATCGAAGTAATTTCATCTCCATACAACAATACCATCCCATTGTTTGGTAAAACATCACTAAATTCTTCTAAACTGGAAGCACCACTTGCAATTAATGTTTCAATTTCACCAAGTTTTAGAATTTCATTCACACTAATGTTTTGATTTTTTGCTGTTTTTTCTCTCCATTCACACAATTGACTAAATGCCTTAAATTGCTCTTTAGAGTATTTTCTATAAGATGCTCTTTTCTTAATGATTCGTTTCATTTCATATTTTCTTCCACCTGGTAATACTTCTTTATCACTTTCCACAAATACACCATGAAGAAGATGTTGTTCTATTAACTTATTTCGTATCTTAATGGAGAAATTAAGAAGTTGTAATGTGTCTAACCCAAACCAACAAATGACATATTTTGAATAAGGTCGAATCATCCATTCATCATTTGTCTCAGGAATTCTGTCTGTCATTGTTTTAAACAAGTCAGCATAGTTATAACAGATATTCATTTTTTGACAAGCCACATCGAGTAAAAATACATTATTTGTGGTTATTTTAAATTGATAATATAATGCTCTGATTCCAAAAGCTTTATAACATACTTTTTCAATGGAAGTACTTTCAAAAAGAAGAGATGTTGTTTCAAAAGATTCTTTTAATTTTAAAATATCCAGAACATAAACAAAATGACTGAAAGCAACAAAAAGAATACAAATATATCCTCTATAATTGTTTCTTTTATCAATACCAAATGAAAGAGAAACTTGGTGATATTTCATAACTCTTTCCATAAAAGATTTTAATTCTTCTTTAGTAGAAACTTCTATAAGACTCATATCTTCCATCTTTGGTAAAAGTTGATTATCTTGAAATTGGTATTGCCAAACTTGTTTTGTATCATCTCCAAAGAATAAAATAGGTGATTCAATTTCATAAGTATCATCTTCAATTGCAATAGGAAGTAGTGCATTTTTTGAGTTAATTCGATGATCAAGAGATTCTAATGAATAAACAGAAAGATTAACTTTTGGAGAAACAAGAATTTTAGATGGATTTTGTTTCTCACTAATATACTCATTACATTGGTGAATAATACTATTTGAAAGTTCAAGTATTTTTTTTGGATTTGTAAGAACAGTCTCAGGATCATCAGAATATCCTAAGTCATCAAGCACTTTTTTAATTAAATGGATTAAATGACTTTTTGATTCTTCATTATTATTTAGACCTTCTTTAATAGCTTTATCAGCATCATCCAGTAACTTCTGCATTTTGTGATTTAATAACTTTTCTTTAACAAATTTACACTTTTAGACAAGTGTCTTTTCATTTAGAAAGACAAAACAAAAACAAAGAGTGAAGATGAAAAAACATCATAATTATTTAAATCAATTCAAATTATTCACGACTACAATGTTTGGTTCTGTGTAATCAAATTTGACATTTTCTGTTGTGATAAGAATAAAAGCAATTACTGAAAAGACCATCACCAACAATAAGAAGAAAAATGTAACAATGTACATTGCAAGATTTTCTTTTGCAATACCAAGAAATCCCATTACTTTTGTTTTTTAAGTTCTTTTTTTCTCAGATTATATTAAATCTTTTTTTTTT
>NW_008576175.1:0-2072 GCF_000257125.1 Entamoeba nuttalli P19
TATTTTTAAATGTATTTTATTTGTTAAAAAAACAAACCAAAACTCTTATAGAAAACAAAACTATCTAATATAAAGATTATTGCTCTGATTGCGAACATGAGAATGACTGACCATCTTTTTCTATATTACAACTGAATATTTTATGACACTTATCTTTTATAAATTGAGGTAACAACGGCAATTGATCTAAATCTTTGATTTCAGTTAATGAATGACATTTTGAGAAATAGAGAGATTGAACTGATGTTGGAATATCGTTCAGACGAGTAAGTGAGGTGCAATCAACTAAAGAAAGTTGTGTGAGTTGTAGAGAATTTGAAAGGCTTATTGATGTTAGTCCACGACATGACTCAAGATAAATCGAACAAATTGAAGAAGGAAATGAAATAGATTGAATAGTTGGACATAATGATATTTCTATTGATATGAAGAAAAAGTCACATAAATCAAGTTTTTTTGGAAGATGTAAAGAGTCATAAATACCAAATGAAGTAACAGAAACAGGAATAAGTGACAATGGAACATTTTCACAATCAAATAGTTTTAAATCTTTCAAATGGCAGCGAGAGAGTTCAGGTGTAAATTCTCTTGCACTTCCTAATTCAAGTCTAGTTAAAGAATGGGGAAAATGAAATTGAGAAATAATGTTAAAATTGTCTAAAATAAGTACATTAACTTCATCATTAATATTAATAGGAAATGGGCATGAGTCTAATTCTAAAGAACGAAGAGTAGTAGGTAAATTTAATGAGTTCTGTGATCTACAATTAATAAGTGATAAATCAATAAGTGGTAATTCATCAAAGTTTGAAATAGTTTGAATTTGTATATCACTAAGATGTAAAGACGTGATAGTTGATGGAAGAGAAAATGGGAATGGACAAGTTGACCTTTCAATCACAAGGCTCTTAAGACTGCAAGATTGGATATTACTGATTTGAATATTACTTGACTTTACAATAAAAACTTGTAAAGTCTTTGGTAGATTAATAATTCCTTGAATATAGAATAGTTGAAGTCGAATCAAATTAGTAAGGACTGTGAGGTCTGCATTAATTTCATCATTTAATTCATGCGTTCCATGAAAAGACAAATTAAGAGGAAGATATAATGATTGGATAATTTTTATATTCTTTAGTTTTAATGCCTTTTCATTAAATTGATAATAATGAGACTCATCTAATAAATTTATTAGATCTTTTCCATTACCAAGAACACCACAACCACAAATGTTTACTCGTCCTTTTAGGTCTTTACTTGCTTGTTTAACAATTACCATCACATCTTGATATAAGTTTTCAACCATAGAAATTACATCACAAGCCTCTCTTTTCTCACATCTAATTTGCACTTTTTCTAATTTCCTAAGAAACTGAACGCTACAAAGGATTCTTTTCAAGTGAACACAATCAGTAAGAATCATAGATCTTAAATTATTCATTTTATTATTGATTCCTTCACTATTACCTTTATACCAAACAATTCTTGATTGAATCTTCTCTAAATTTATAAAATCAATTTCTTCAAGAATTCCTTTAGCAATTATTTGATAATTTTTTATACAAAAAATTTCTTTTGAGCAAAATCTAAGGGTTTGAAGTTCTATTCCAAGAGTTTCAATATTTGGATATATTCGAATTGTTTTTGTTGTCACTAATGCTTTCTCTCTATAATCTTGTTTTGAATATTTAAAAAATAGTACAGGATTCTTTTTTAACGACTGAATAGCTCTAGAACATGTCTTGTTTATTTGAATAAATAACAATACGTCTTTAGGGGAGCTCAAATATAACCCAATATTCATTAGATAGATACATTCTAAACGGGACATGATATGAACCAACTTTAATTCAGTTCAACTGTTTTTGTAAAAAAGATAAAAAATACTTTTATTAGAAACAATTTTGTAAATTAATAAAATCAATTTCCTTAAAAGTGTGTTTTCACCCTTTCTATTTTTGATTAAATTTTTTTTCATGACTGTTAGACAAAAACAACAATGTTCTATAATAAGAAATTAATTGGCATTAAGTGAAAAGATTAAGGAGAAAAGAAAAGAAGGGAGAGGATAT
>NW_008576176.1:0-2696 GCF_000257125.1 Entamoeba nuttalli P19
AAAAAAAAACAAAAATAACCAACCAATCAGATAAATATGTTCGCAACAACAACACAACACATTATTATAATAATTCTATTATTTATTTATATAAGCAATGGGTTATTGTGTGGAGTTGGATGTGTTAATTGTTTATATAATGGGTATTGTGAGTCATGCATGAAAGGATATAATCCTAATGACAAGAATTGTAGTGAGTGTTTTCACTTTAATCCTCGTCAAAGTATTTCTGAAGAAAATCCTGTTACAATACAACGGAATGGGATTTGTGTTATTGTTAATCAAGCACTTCATCCATTAACAATGAATTGGCACCCAGGAACAAAATACAATACAATTGCTAGTTTTACAGACAGCACTATACAAACCGATGTTAATATATCATATGAAGAAATAGAAACAGCAGTTGCAATTGGACCATGTGCATCTAATAGAATAACAAATAAATTATTTAAATTAACGAGAATTATGGAAATTGATACAACAGGAAAAAGTTCAACATTAATTAACTTTGAAATTAAATTTAAAACAAACATTCAAAGTCAAGTTATAATGAGTGTTACAACAAATTCACCATCTGATTCAAAAGCAAATTGTCTTGGTCAAAGTATTTTAAAACCAGGAACAACACGTGCTTATATGGCATTAACATTTTATAATAATACAAAATATTATTTATTTCTTCAATCAGAAGAAGATGTTGAAGTAATATTTACAACCGAAATTGATCCATCTAAAGTCTTTTTCAATTTAATAGGTAGATTTAATCAAACATTCTTTAATAATCTAATTCATAAAGATGAAAGTTATAAAATAAATGTTCCTATCTCTTCACAAGGTATAGTCTTCTCACCTGAATGTGCAAACAATTTATATTTAAGAGGAATGGCATTTACAGTTTCTGTACCAGAGGATTATAGTCTTCTTATTGATACAACAACAAGTAATAAGTTAGCATATTTAATAGAAATTAATAAAGTTACAGAGAATGGACTGACTGATGGGTGTCTTGATGTTTGGGTAGGAAGGAAATGGAATGATTGGTTAGCTGATGGAGAAGAACTTGGATTAAGTGTTAGAACTACAGGAAATCATTCATTCTTTTTAATGTTAGATGAGTTTCTTGAAGACATTGAATTAACATTTAAAATGATTTGTCATAATGATTGTCATTATAATGAAGGACATGGATTTTGTAATTTAATTACTAAAGGGTGTGAATGTAAAGAAGGATATGGATATGATGATTGTTCAGAATTATGTTATTATAATGGGAAATGGAGAAATGATATTAACCCATCTGATAGTAGTACATGTTATTATGGAGAAATAGGATGTAAATCTAGAGATTGTACATGTGATGAAGGATATAGTACTAAAGAACATAGATGTGTATCAAATACATGTCTAAATAAAATCATAGGAGGAAAAGATGAATGTTTAGAAGGAAGTGGATGTAATACTGACATCTGTAGATGTAATGAAAATTATATAGTAACAGAAGAACAAAAATGTAAATTAATAACATGTGGAAATGGTAGAATAGAAGAAGGAGAAGAATGTGATAATACAACTTCATGTAATAATTATTGTCAATGTGAAAAAGGATATATTAGTCAAAATGGAATATGTCAAAAGAAAGAAAAAATCTGGTGGATATCAATAATTATTGTAGTAGGATGTGGAATAATAATAATAATAATGCTGATAAGTATTTTTTATTTTGTATTTAGAACAAAAAAGAGTGTTTCTATATCTGTTTATAGAACACAACAAGCTACATATTATCATGATATTAGTAGAGCAATTAAAGAAAATAAAGGAATAGAATTACCATATAAAATTGAAAGAAATGATTTATCATTTGGAAATGAAGGAAAAACTACAAATATTAATGAAACAAGATTCCAAGATGTTGAAATTGAAAATAAAAGTAGTAAATGGATGACAATAATCTTTCATACACCAAAAACACCAAAATATGTATTTTATTTTGAACCACAAATATTAACAATTAAAGGCAAACATAAAAAAACAGAAACAATTATGATGACATTATTTTGTACAACAAAAATTATGGGAATGAAAATACCATATACAATTTATTTTAGTAAAAAGAAAGAAACATTAAAAGAAATAACACATCTTCTTAAAGACAAAGACTTTGAAACATGGAATGAAAAAGATAAAGAAAATATGTCGATATTAATGAAAAGTGTTAATAAAAAATATTATGGGAATTTTATTATTGCTACAGAAGCAACTAATTCTACTAATCTTGATTTAGATGAATTACAAATTAGAGAACCACCAATTGGAAATGGTGCAATGGGTACTGTTTATTTAGGAAAATATCGTAGTATTCCAGTTGCTGTTAAACAATTTCATTGGGAAAATCTAAGTGATAAAGAAATGGAAGAATTAAAAGAAGAAGTTATTGGAGAATGTGAATTAGTTAGTAAATTAAGAAATCCATTTATTGTAAATTATATTGGATCAGTTACTTATATTCCAGAAATTTGTATGGTTACAATATACATGCCATTAGGGTCATTATCTAACTATATTAGAAAAGATAATTCAGAAAATATTATATTACCTTTTGACCTTAAAATGAGAATTTTATTTGATACTTCTAAAGGAATGGTATTTCTTCATGAAAATAATATTATGCATCTTGACTTAAAACCAGATAA
>NW_008576177.1:0-2527 GCF_000257125.1 Entamoeba nuttalli P19
AGTTCCAGAGAATTAATTTAAGTGATTTTTATTACTTTTTTAAAATAAAAAGAACTACTAAAATCATTATTTTATATGAATGATACTGTTGCTATTGAATCATTACAATTATCTCAATAATTTCACGACTATCCACAACATATAGACAATGGCTTTATTCCACTTTCAGAAAATGGAAAAGAACAATCAGGGAATGTGATTAACATGAGTTTGAAGTGGTAATGACTGGGGGATTTTTGAAATAATAATTGAAGGACAACCTCAAGTCATACACATAATAAAAGGTTAGTCTGATGGAAAAAAGTATTCACTGAGAGTTCATGGACAACTTAGAGAGTACGTAGTTTATTTTAATGATAACAACTTCCAGAAAAGTGGAAATGATTTGATTACGACAATTTAGACCAAACGAAGGTATAGAAATTGAATTTGTCATTCTTTAGTTCTTTTTGACTCCACTAGACTAAACATTAAAAAAAAGATTGAAGGTAATTATGAAGAGCTAGTTTTTAAAGGATATGGATTACCATCAAAGAGTGAATATGTAGTTGGTAATTTAATTGTGAAAATAGTTGTTGTGGATTAAAGTCAAGAAAGATTATTTAAAGTTTATTTAAATTAATAAATTAGTTTAAAATAGTTTCAAGAAAAAACCAAAAGATTTAAACTTGAAAAGAAGACTGAGAAGTATCAGATTAAGTTATGTCAGGATATATGCCAATTATTGGTTATGACCAACTCGGGAGACCAATGTATGGAACAACTGTTCCTGCATGTTGTCCAACTGTTCCTGTGGTTACTACTACCGTACCAGTTTATCCACCTGGATGTATTGTACCAGCTGATCCTTATCAAGTAATGTATCCAACTGGTTATACACCAGCAAATTATTATGGAGGATTCTAAGGTGTTATTCATTAGTAAATGAAAAGTTGTTTTAGATAATTTATTCATTGTTTTTGGTTAGTGTTGTGTTGTATAATTTAAATGGATCTTTGTTAAATTCAGCATTGTATCTTTTTTGTATCTTTTTGACGTATCATTTTTTTTATCAATTGGTTTGTTATTTATATAATTTTAATTTTGGATGGTGGAAGGATATTTAAACTCAAAAACCATGATTTGTTGTTAAAAGAGTTTTGGATCTACTTAAAACTGTATAAGAGAAACAATCATTGTAAGAGAAACAATCTTGTTTGAATATTTTGTTATGTGAATAAAAGCAAACTCTTAAAGAAAGTATTGAAATTAATATTTTTTGTGTTTCCTAAGTGTTTCTTATTAATATTAAATTGAATATTTTTGTTAAGAAGTATATAATTAAATAGGAATAATGAATAGATGTTAATAATAATACTACATAGATATGTTAAGTTTAAAGATGAAAATTGAAACATTAATAAAAACTTATGTCATAAATTTTGTTTATGTTCAATCTTCAAAAAAGATAGAGCAAAATATAAACAAACCATTTTTTGTTAATTAACTTTTTACCATTTTCTTTGTGGTGTTCCTCGAGTATTTTTCATTGAACTTCCTCCTCTATTTGCTCGTGCTGCAATAGCAGCCATTAAAGGGTTTGTTGGATAATGTGGAGTTGTTGGACTTTGTTGTTCTTTAGAAATCATTGGTCTAGAACGATCATTTACAGTGGTCTTTTTTAATTTTTTTCCTCTCTGGATTTGTGAAAGTAAGTCTCCTCTTCCTGACGTAGAAATACTTGAAACACTTGGTACCTTTGAATTGTCAATAGGAGGAGGAGGTGGTGGTTGTACACACGCCTGAGGTGATTGAGGAACATTAAAAGTGGAGACTGGAGCAACATTCTTTTCTCGGGGGTGTTTAATTTCTTGAGGATTTGAGTTTGTTAATGATTTACAAGTGTTTAGCTCTTCCTTTATAGAAGCAATATTTGAGTTAGTAGTTCTTACTTGGTTTTTTAATTCTTTGTAACTTTCTTTAACTTCATCAACTATGTTATTTATTTCTCCAAGCTTCTTCTTCATATCTAAAATAATTTTTCTGTTTTCTTCACATCCACAAGACTTTTGAAGTGAAGACATATTTGGGGATGTAATTCCTTTTGACTCATTTATTTTATCAGACATTTTTCTAATTACATTAGCCATTACCTCTATTTTATTTTGTGTTTCTTGTTGTACCTTTTTTATTGTGTCAACTTCTTTGATAACAACTTGAAGGGTTTTAACAAGATTAGCTTGTTTTTTGTTATCTTCTTCTTGTACCTCTTTTATTTGAGAAGATATAAATTTAAATAAGTTGATCATCGAGATTTTAAGTTGTCTTCCATTCACGTTTGTATCATTATTTATTTGAAGATTTTCTAAAACTTGTTGAATGGACATAATGACAAGTCTGATATTTTCAGTTCGTACTAATAAATTTTTTAATGGGTAGAATCTTAAAAAGTATTTATTAAGAAGGTTCCACGTCATTAGCTATTCATTTAATGGAGTATTAAGTTGAAGAGAAGATTAAGAAAAAAAAAAAAAAAAAAAAAAAAAAA
>NW_008576178.1:0-288 GCF_000257125.1 Entamoeba nuttalli P19
CATTTGTTGTTCATCCATTAAATGTTCAAACATGAATTCAATTGGTTTATCAATCATTTTAGGATATCCTGTTGGTATTAACAATCTTTTCATAGCAGACGGGTATAAGGAACAAGCATCGAAGTCAACTATTTCTTCCTTCACTTTCCATTTAAGATTTCTATTGGTCATGTTCCTTCCTCCAATTATTGCTTGTCTTATAAAGTCTCTTAACACTCCATTGTATTCAAATATCCTTCCATCATTAAAACACTTTGATTTGAAATAATAATATGATAATGCACTAAT
>NW_008576179.1:0-371 GCF_000257125.1 Entamoeba nuttalli P19
TGTTATGAATTACAACATTTATTAGTATAATAAACATCAATACAACTGTGTTCTTGTGTATTAATTCAAATTATTATTTTTATTTGGTTTGTTATTTTTGTATTTACTCATGATTTTTCATAGTTAAATTCACTTGTCTTTCTACTTTTTTAAACCGTTTGGTATTTTGTTATTAAAAAAAAAACAAAAGTAAATGAAATAATATAATAAGAAATATAAACCAAAAATATTATCTTTATTGACTTTATTTTCTTTGTATGAAATTTTAGTTATTATTTAATTTATCTTTTATTCTTTTTCATGGAGTTATTTGTTACTTCTATTCTTTTAATATCAATTAATAAATATTATATAATAATTAATAATTTTTA
>NW_008576179.1:381-856 GCF_000257125.1 Entamoeba nuttalli P19
TTTTTTCATGGAGTTATTTGTTACTTCTCTTCTTTTTATTTCAATTAGTAAATATTATATAATAATTAATAATTTTTATCTTGACTTAAAAATATCTTAAACGTTGTATTACATTTATTTAATGTTTTTGTATTACTTTTCCATTGTTTTTTTATTAGAACAACATTTATTTTTGATTTGTTGTTATTTGAAGATGGTTTGTATCGACACAAAACAATAACGTTTTTATACTTCTTTTGTGCTAATTAAAAGAAGCATGGATTTTAAAAGTGACTATTTTTTGTTCAAGACTATTATTCCCTTTTATGTAGGGGTGTTTTTATATTAAAGTGTTTCAATATGATTAAAAAGACTTGTTTTATTCTGACGTTCATGTGTTTGGCAAATGTTTTAAATAAAGAGATTTCTATTTTTAGAACATAGAATATTCTTTGTTGAGTGTAGTAAAGTTACATGAACATTTCAGGTTTTATGC
>NW_008576180.1:0-8218 GCF_000257125.1 Entamoeba nuttalli P19
ATTTTACAAGGTGATTCCTTATCAAATCTATTCTTCATTACTCAGACGAATATGGAAGATAGCAAAAAGTGAGACAGAAAAGAGTCAAAACTACAAGAGTGATTGTTGAAACGTTGAATAAAACCAAAAAGAATGAAAATACAGTATCTTGATATATTACAAGGATAGTATTGAAAGAAAAAGGGAATGTGAGAAATGATATGTAAATGTGTGTAAGGAACAGATAGAATATCAAAAATAAATAAAAATGAAATAAGTAATTGAAGAATCATTTTAATAACCAAAAGGGATGATAGAAGAAACATAGAAATATGTAATAACAACACTAGATGTCATTCTGAAATTATTCACGTTTATTAACAAGGATAAAAATGAAGAACAACTTGAAGTTAATTTAACTAAATACTAAATTATTCAAAATCAGTATTGTGTAGAAAGATGATTGCTAATATCAAAAATGAAAATATTATAAGCTTCAATGAAAGAAGTAAAAGAAATACAGATTCACTTTCTGTAATATGAAAGTTTATGACTCAATAAATTATGAATATGTTCAAATACTATTAATATTATGTTGTCATTTAGAAATACAGGAATTAGAAATAATGGATGGAAGACAAGATTATAACCATGACATAACAACAAAATAATAGAAATAAAAACAAAACGATGTGTTTCAAAAATGATTCATTACTACATTCTTCTTTTTATTTTTATAAATGGATATTAGAGACAATGACATTGAAATGCTGAATGAAATGGACTTAGCGCAATTAAAGAATGATAAGTTACCATTGGTGAGTAAAATAAGTAAAAGAATTGAGGTGAAGAAGAAAAAGAAATAATGAATATACATCAAAGAAATAATGAATATAAAGAAAGGAATATATAAATACAACAACACTCGATGACGTGGAAATTAGAGAAGAAGAACAACAATAGAAATAACTAGAATCGTTCAAATTTAGTAGAAATGATGATAAAAGAATGAAATGATAAATAAGAATAATGAAATCCACATAAACTGATTAATAAAATGAAAGTGGAAAGAATTAAACTACCAAAATAATATAGAATGATATTTAATTTACATATAATAAATAATGTTATTTGTTGTTAAGAAAATGAATGAAATTGATAAGAAGATAATGAAAATATTAAAAGAATTGAAAATAATGATTAAAGTGTTTGAGACTATATGTTAATAAAAAGAAGAAATAGAAGAAGTGACATGAAACAATTGAAAGAGAATATAAAAGAATTTGAAATAGATTTTATAAAATGTGTTTGAAAAGTTAATGAGAATAAGTCTTAAAGAATATTTAAAGAAGAAATATGTTTAAAACTATAAGTTTGTGTTTTGAAGATATTTGTCAAAATAAGAAAAGGAAGAATGAAAACTTTTTTAGTGGAGTAATAAATGAAGCAAACGTTAGTCTCAGGATGAAATTTTTATGAAAATAGCTAATATTATAAAAATCTCTATTTTGAATAACTTAATCTCTAACAAACTAAAAGTATTGAATTAAAAATTCTAAAAAAAAGAACCTTCATTTAGCTTTTTACTAATTAAAATATTCAGCTAATAGTCGTTAGTTAGTCAGTTTTCTTATTTTCTTTTTTGACTGATTTACTTTTCAAAAATTGTAAGAAGGATTTAACATTTTCGAATTTAATAGTAAGTGGTAAATGAGGTGGAACACCATTGAAAGTAACAACACCTGGAGTTGCTTTTTTCAAAGAGATTTTCTTCAATAATACTAATGGAATTTTTTTAATTAATTGATACTTTCCGTCAACCTCATTAATCAAAATCATTTCTCTATTAGTTCCAATAACAATGACACTTTCGTTCTTATCACCAATAATTTCACCTTTCATATGGAATTCTGTTTTCATTAATTCTTCATAATAATCACTCTCTTCCTTATTTCCTTCAACTTTCTTTTCTTCTTTTTGAATTTGAGTGGTTTCTTGTTGAATATCTTTTACATCTTTTACATTATCACTTTCTTTAACTGTCATAGAGGCAACAGCTGTTCCAAACCAACCCTTAGCAAATTCAAAAGCTTTTGTTCCAACATTTTCTGTAGCTCTAATCAAATTATTAACCCCTTCTACACCTTGTTTTCGACAAATACTGCAATTTGTAAGTGAATGGTTTTCTACAGGAAATCCTTTTTCATTATCAAATAAATAATGATAACCAGTAAAACCATTATGCAATTCTGAAACATGCTTGAATCCATTTTTTATTAACCAAATCATTATTTGTTGGATTTGTTCTACAGCATCTCTATGGTCAGTATTTCCAAATACAACAATATGGGTATTACTTTTCTTAAGACCTTCAATATCTTTAATAAAATTCTCAATATTTTCAGGCTCACTCTGAATTGAACTAGCATCAATATTGATAGCTCCTGGAATAGTTCCACTAAGGTACATCTCTCTATTTCTTCCATCAATAAGAAATAGTGAAAATCCTCTACTATTTTTATCAGCAAAAATATCTTTTGGAGAAACAATAGCAACATTTCCTGTAGTAATAGTTGAATAAACCCATCTCTGGTATTGAGGAGAATTTGTAATACAAGCAAATAATTGTTTGGTTATTGAAATTGGTGTATTACTTACAAGAGCCTTAGCAAATCCAACTACTTTCTTTATTTCATCTTCTGAAATTTTAGAGTTAATTCCACTAATAACTGCTTCAGCTGAAGGTGCTTTTAATAAAGTATCTTTTAATAAAATAATATGTGAAATTAATACATAAAAATGAAGCATTTGATCAGAAGAGAGTAATAATTGATCGATTAATTGTAACTTTCCTTGAATTGATTCTATCAATGGGAGACATAACATACAGACTTCATTAACTACAAATTGTTTTAAATCAACTTTTACTTCTGTAAATTTTTTAATTAATTCTGGACAATGATATTGAATAATCAAATTGAAAATAACATATATTCCTTCAACAACTTCTTTGTTTTCTTCTTTAATTAATGGAATATACAAATTAACAATTTTATCAACAAGAGAACAAATTTGATCTGTTTCTAAATCAAGTGATAACAAAGGTAAAGCCACTTGTGCAAGTGCCATTTCATCTCCTTTAAGATTACCAATTATAAGAGCAAGACTTTTCATAATCTCAGAAAGATTTGAAGAAAAAATTGGGGTATAAAAAGGAAGGAATTTATCTGTTTCTACAACTTTTTCCATATTTAGTTTCATTCCTTCTCTTATACCTAATAATAATGGATAAATTTTATTTCTTTGGTTTGCTTGTATTCCAGTAATTCTTGTCATTTCTTTAACAGTAAATATATCCTTTATTTCAATAGCATTTTTGATGAGTTCTTCAATTGGTGTTGTCATATGATCTAAATATTTTGATCTTTTTTTCTTCTCCTTTGATTTTTCATTTTTATTTGAATATTTGTTATATAAAACGATATTTATATTTAATGAGTTTCTGTTATTTTTGATATATTGAAATGAATTTACAATAAAAGAATGTGAACCAACAAACACTTAAACACCTTAAAATGTTTTGATTGAATAATACTAAGAGATAATAATAACCTTTAATAATATTTGATAAACTATTTTTGAATTAGAACCTTTTTTAGTCAAACAAATTTGAATTTAATTTTAATTATATTTACATTTCTAATAAGACTTTTGATTAATTCAATTATAAACTCTTAAATAGTGTGATTATTATAATAATGTTTCTCTTATAAATTACTTATACAAATTTATTTTAGCAATATTCTAAATATCCAAATACTCATGTTTGTTATTGATATTTCTAAAAAAAATACAAAAAATACAAAAACAGTAAAATATGATAAGAATAGAACTACTTCACAACACTTATTATTAAAAATTCATTCAAAAAAAGAATAATGAATTTATTAAAAAAACATCAATTAAAAATTCTTACGGTAATTCACACCACAACCACACCGTTTCCATTTTTGTTGATTTACTTGCCTTTCTAGTTTTATTATTTTTTCTTCTGGATTATCAATGTCTTCATTTGGAGGAGTTGGAATAACATCATCATAATCTATGGTTTGTTTCTTTTTGATTCCCATACGACGAAGAAGTTTTCTTTCTTCTTTTCTAAGAAGAGGTATATTGCTGTTAACATCACCATAGATATCATCAATTGAATGAATTCCCATCATTTTATTTTGTTTGTGATAGAGTTCAACAAGTTTATTAACTTGTTGAATTGGATCAACTGAATATTTTATTTTATTATATATCTTTCTTAATTGCTTTCTTTTAAAGAAATGGTCTGAAATCATGGTTTTTAATTCTCTAATTCTTTTATTCATCCTATTGTCTTTTTCTTCACTTTCTCTTTTAGTAAAAAGATAGTCTAACTTATCTCTTAATTTTCTTATTTTTTTAATTTCTTTCTCTCTTTCTTCGTGTTTTGTTCTTCTAATCTTTTTTTGGTTATACTCTTTTTTAATTTCATTTAAAATCTTTTTTCTTGCTTGTTCTTTGATAAGTATTTGTCTTTTCATTTCTTGTGCAATTTCTTTATCCAATCTTCTTTCAATCTCAGTCTTTCTAGCTTGAACAACAATCTTTTTATTTTTTATTCTTTCATTTTTAGTCTTATTTTCATTTTGTTTACTTGTTCTTTGTGCTTTTGTTAATAATTTAGTTTTACTTCCTTTATTATTAGAGCGTACAAGGACTTGAGAATTAGTTACTTTATCCATCTCATTATTATTTTCACTTATAGTGTTAACATAATTATTACCTTTTATGTTATCACCACCCCCTACTAGTTTTTCATGTCTATGAACTAGTCGTTTGATAATTTCTTGTTTTATTTTATCTCCTGAACCTTCTCCTCCAAGTATTTTTTTCATTGCTTTTGCAATATCCTCTTTCCAATTTTTTCTTTTTTCTTTTGAATATTCTCCACTAAGTTGTTTCTTATAAACTTCACCAGCTTGGTTAATGACATTATCTCTATAACTTTTGTCATCAATTAGCTTTGACATCTTAAGTTTTGATGTTAACTCTTTAACAAGCTCTTTATTTTTTGATTTTTTTGCATTTTTCAATGCTGCTTCAAGAATTTGTGTTGGTCCCATACTTTTTCTTGGCTTTTGCACATTTGTAGGAGAGTATGTCGTATTCCATTTTGCTAACATCTTTTCTTTAAAATCTGGTTGAGTATAAAAGTTATTTTCAAGATGTAAACCATGTTCTATAATATCTCTTTCATTATCATCAAATACTTTTGATATAGAATGTTCCACGTTAGCTTGGACTGATGGATTAAATTTACGTGTTCTTTTTTTGACGATATCTTTTAGTGTATTAATTGCATTGTCTTGCTGTGCAGTATTACATTTAAATCCTTTAAAATAAAGATACCCTTCCCAAAGGTCAATAAAAACTTCATTTGCAACTTTGGCTTTATCAATAAGTTCATTCCAATTCTTTAATGCAGGAGAAGATTTAATAATATCTTCTATTTGCTTTCTGTCTCCTTTACATGCCAAAAGAGATTTTTTTAAGTGGGCAAATTGTTGAGTAAGACTTTTTAATAAAGCAGTAGGATTTTCAATATAATTTCTAGTTAAATTAGCTAATTGATTAACATCATTAAGGTTCTTAGAAAGAGACTGACTTGCTTGAACTAAAGCAGTGTTATTATCAAATTCGTTTTCATTTTTTAAGTGTTCATAATAATCTTCGGTTTGTTTTTCTACTAATTGTTTGACAGAATCTTCGCAATTTTCGTATTTACTTCTTATATCTTCAACTTGAGGATTAATTGTTGTCATTTCACTTTTAAATGAATTATAACTATTTTTTAAACGACCAAAACATGTTCTTATTGGATCTAAATACTTCTTTCCTTCATTAGACAATGTTTTACTATAATAATTAAAATCCTTTTCAATTTTTCTAAATATTGAATTGATTCTTTCATAATGTTCATCACCTTCTTTATATTTATAATAATATGTAAATTGATTTTTCCTTAATGCAACACAAGTATCATTCATACTACATTCATGGTTACTTGGAAAAAATCCAATATATTTTCCCATACTAAGTATAATAAAAAGAAGAAGAAGTTCAATTCTTTTGATTTTTAACATTATAACTGTTTTAAGTTCTTTTTTTTTCTTATCCTTTTTGATAAATTTATTTATTATTTACTTATAAAATACCAATTTTTTAGAAAATGTAATAAAATGTTATTCCTTCTCCTTTCTATGAAAAAAGAAATTCAATTTTATCTGTAAAAGTCCATTGCTTGTGTTTGTTTTCTAACAACTTTCTTGTAAGCCTTCTCAAAGTCAGCTGGAAGGATAATATATCTATTCTTTCTTACTGCATGCATACCAGCTTCTTGACAAATAGAAGCTATTTCAGCACCACTGATTTTATCAGGACGTGAAGCATAATCTTCTAAGTCAATTTCTTTAGATAGGTTCATTTTAGATGTAAGCACTTGGAAGATTAACCTCTTTTGCCTTCTGTCTGGTAATGGAAATTCAATTTTTCTATCAAGTCTTCCAGGTCTTAGTAATGCTGGATCTAATGAGTCAGCTCTATTTGTTGCCATAATTACTTTTACATTAGTTGTTTGATCAAACCCATCCATTTGAGTTAACAACTCCAATAAAACTCTTTGAACTTCTCGGTCAGCTCCATTTTGGGCATCATGACGTTTTGTAGCAATGGAATCAACTTCATCAATAAATACAATAGATGGTGCATTTTCACGTGCTAATCTAAAAACGTCTCTAACCATTCTTGGACCTTCTCCAAGATATTGTTGTGCAAATTCAGATCCAACAATTTGGATAAAAGACGCTGAGGTATGATGTGCAACAGCTTTAGCTAACATAGTTTTTCCAGTTCCTGGTGGTCCATATAACAAACAACCACGTGGTGGATCAATACCAATTTGTTTATACAACTCACTTTGAGTTAATGGAAGTTCTACAGCTTCTCTAATTTCTTGTTTTTGAATATCACACCCTCCAATATCAGCATATGTTACATTAGGTGTTTCTCCTTTGGACAATATTCTAATGGCACTATCAGCCTCTGGTGGTAATACATCAACTAAAGCGTTTGATTGTTTATGATGTGCAACAGACGTTCCTGGTTTAAGAAGTTCTCTATTAATAGTAGATAAAATACGAACAAACTGTGTTGTTCCACTAGAAAGAGTAACAACGGCTGTGTCTTTATCTACCATCTCAACAAATTGACCAATATGCAATGGTACACTTTGAACCCTTTTGACTTCTTCTTGTGCTCGTGATAATTCTAGTCTAAGGGCTTGTTGCTCTTCATGAATATATCCATCAATCAATCTCAAATGATCTAAGTCTGCCTGAAGGGATTTCATTTTTAAGTATGCGTCTCTTAATTGATGTTTTGTTTCACTCATGCTCTCTTTGTTGTTTATAACTATTTTAGTTCGTTGAAGTTTTTGTTTTTTTTTCTTTACTCTTATTACCATTAATTTTTTTTTAATTTATTATAACTCTTACTCTAATAAAATAAGTATCTGTCAAAACTATTATTTTTGTTTTTGATATAAATAACAAAAAATGAATAAGAATAACACAATAAGTAATGAGAATAATAATAACTAATTTTAAGACTAATTAGAATAGAAGAGAGTCTTATCAAGCAAAGAAGATAGAATACATGAAGAAAACAATAGTCAGATGAAAACTTAAAAAAATTATATAGAACGTTTTGGTTTATCCATTTAATTCAATTATTTTTATAGTTAATCTTTTTTCTTCTCATCTACCTTGCTAGACATTAAACCAAAAGGTGTAACTTGAAACAAAGTTTGATTAATACATTTATTTTACAATAATCATGGTATATCATTATATAATAATGTATAATGTATCTAAAGAAATTGTCGATACCTTCAGATTATTTAGATAATCTTTTAAAAATCAATTAAACACTTTAGGCTTATAAAAATAAAAGATAGATATAAATAAATTTTAGATAAGATAGACTTACATTAATTATCAATCAAAACAAAAGTGAAATTAAGGATAGACCAGAGGACAGAAATAAGATAAAAGACATAATCAACGAATCAACTTATAAAATCAAATGGCTCTTATAGAAACACACTTTTTTATTAAGATTCAATAAGATAGAATAGTGAAAGGAAAGAATG
>NW_008576181.1:0-223 GCF_000257125.1 Entamoeba nuttalli P19
GTTAAATAAAGTAGTAACAATAATGATAAAGGTGTTAAATATTAATGTTTGATATTAGTTCAAATAAAAATATCAAAAAAGTCTTCAATTAGAAGAATAAAAACGTGATAACAACAGAAAGAATAACAAATATACATGACGTACCATTAAGGTTCTTATGACTATCAAAACTGTCATCTGTTTTACTTTCTGATGAACTGTCAGAATTACTTGTTGATTTATT
>NW_008576182.1:0-411 GCF_000257125.1 Entamoeba nuttalli P19
AAAAGTGAAGAAAAGATAAAAGTAAAGTGGAAATATCTGTCATCTTTTGCTTTCTGTATTTATGAGTTACTTTTTATTGTTTTTTATTCTTTTTAAAAAATGTATTGGTTTGTTTTCAAAATATGTCTAAACATATTTCTTTGTTTATTTCCCATTCTTCTTCTAACATTTCAACGGAGCTTATATTTCTAAAATACAACCACGTAAGAAATGTATTGATCTATATTTCTTAGTTCTCCGTTTTTTCTTTTTCTTTATTTCTTTGACGTGGTGCTGTCTCATTATTCTTCCTTTCTTTTTCCTTCTTTTCATTTTTCTATGTTTTTCTCATTAAAATTATGACTAATCTCATTCCTTTTCTCTTCAATTGACTGACTCTTCTTGCTTTTTTTATAACTAATATCTCCAATT
>NW_008576183.1:0-268 GCF_000257125.1 Entamoeba nuttalli P19
ATTTAAAGTAATAATAGTTTAAAGTTTAAAGGATTAAAGAAAGAAGAATAGTGACAGAAATAACTGTTGTTGACGTTGAACCACATTGGAACATAAAACCATTTTTACAAACGTTACATTCCCATTGAGGCGTCTGTTCAACTGTTTCTTTACTTGTGCATTTATTGTTTTGATAAACATTTTCCCACATATATCCATTTTCTTCTTTGAAATTACAATAATAATTTTTACCCTCATTACACTTATAACATTTACCAGTATAATATGC
>NW_008576184.1:0-677 GCF_000257125.1 Entamoeba nuttalli P19
TGATGTGTTGTATTATCTCCATTTTGAGTTCTTTCATTTTCATAATAAATAATAACGTTTTGATTTGTGGTGTTGATGTTGTTTGTTTCAAACAATAATTCCATACATTTTCAGTGTTGTTGAGATTGTAATGATGTTTATATTGTATGACAACTTCTCATAATATATCCCTTTTATTGATGATGAGTTGTGAGTATATTTCATATTTATAAAAGGAAGAATGTAGTTAATGAATGTTTTTCTTGGTAGAGAATATGAATAAACACAAGAATAATGGAAATTAGTGAATTTTATTTGAATGTGTGTTTTTTAATACAATGACAAACAACTGTTTGTTCAATTGTATCATCGTTTTTCTAAGGCAATAAGTTAATACTGAGATAAACACTTTCGACAATGATTTAGAGAGAATATGTCTATTCATCTAAATTATTTGATATAGACTTAATACTCTTTCATTCAATTAACTTATTCTAAATAAGACTATGAGACTCTTCTTCATTGAAGTGTTATATTCATGAAAAAGAGTTATGATATGAATTGTATCAAAAAGAATATTATCAAAGTTCATTAGTTTGTTTTTGAATTATTAGATGTGTTGTTGGTTATTACTCAAACAGTAACACAAAGTCGCTCACCATATTTCTGAGATATATTGTTTATAAAAGAATTTATTT
>NW_008576185.1:0-4680 GCF_000257125.1 Entamoeba nuttalli P19
AAAACAATTTTAAATAGAGATATAACACAAATTTTTATTATGTAAAAGAAAAGAAGTTTATAATAAAAATAAGATTAACCTAAATTCAATAATTTTGAAACGCATTTTCTTTTATTTCAATTAAGTTTTATTGTTGTTCAGGAAGAACAAATAATTCAGGGTTGTCAAGTGGATTTGCAAGTGCCTCAGCTTGTTTTGGATAAATTTCAGATAATTCAGTTTTCCATTCCTCAACAATATTTTTAGCTAATTCAGGTGGAAGTCCATAAGTAACAGCATACATTGCAGCTTCAGGATATCTACTTGTCTTTTGTAATATTTGAACACATTTTTCTTTCATTTGCATAATATGAGCACAAACAAATGCAATATTCCAAATTTCTTTTTCTTCTGTAATTTTCAATAATCGTTCTATTAATTCACCATCATTTAATGCAACACCAAATAAAAGAATTCCACTCCAATCATTTCCTTTAAACATACAATCAATTGCTTCTTCTATATCATCATTATCCAAATATAATTTAGTCAATTCTTTCCATTGATGATCATCATTTATAATATCTGCCATTTCTCTTGCTAAATCAATTTTATGTAAACTAACTGCTAAATCAAATTTAAATTCTGGGTCATCAGAAATACTTAATGCTAATTCTGGATATTCATGCTGTTTTAAAAATAATGCTGCAACACTTAATGAATCTTTAGGAATTTGAGCTAAATATTCTTCAATTTTACTTTCATCTTTTCTTAATACAGCTGATTGGAATACTAATAATGAATGAAGTAATTTATAACTAACAATATTTTCTCCTTTTAAATCACTAAGGAAACATCTATTTTCTTTAGGTAAATATCCGAGTAAATACATATTATTTTCTAAATGAGTAATAATATTACAAAATGCTCCAACATAATAACATAATGAATTGTTATGGTTAATATAAATAAATGCATCACCATACCAATTTCCTGATTTAACAGTTTCTGGAATTTCAGAAAGTACTTCAAATGCTTCAGTTAATCCTTCTTCTGGAACACTTTTATTTTTATTAAAATATTGTTGAACCATTTCACTATTATATTTTAAAATATAATAACTATCATCTGAGCAAATAGAAACAAGTTCTGTATCTGACCAATAAAGATTTTTAGCAACAATTTGAATATCAGTAATAAATTGTCCTTCCCATGTATATAATGATAATGAATCACCATATTTTAATGTTAATAAATTTCCTCCAAAGATTCCATCTGGACTAATTTCTTCTTGAATATTGATATTGGCTTCTTCAAATTGTTTATTAAATACTTTGACATTTCCATTCTTTTCTAACACAGCATATCCTCCATTATCTGACCAAACAAATTGTGAACAATTTCCATATTTAACATTTCTCCATGCTAATGTTGTGTAAATGATATAATCAGAATCTCCTACAATTGCTATAAATCTACCATTTGGTGAAAATTGAATATTTTGTGGAAAAACATCAACAACCCCAAGTTCTTTCATTGGAAGCATTAATATTTCTCCATCTCCTGATTCAATATTTTTGGCATTATACATAATAGCATCTTGTCTTTTTGTCATGATAATTTTTCCATTTCCATCCATAGAAATAGTAGGTATATCAGATCCTATTTTTACTACTAATGTTCCTTGATCAGATCCTATAGCTAATAAATTACCACTAAATGCCAATGACCAATTACGTTCAAAATCATAATTCAATACTCGTTCAATTTTATTAGTTTGAATATTCCAAATTCTAATTGTAGAATCTTCTGATGCTGATGCAATAATTGGGAATTCTTCATGACATTTAATACTCCACACTACATCAGTATGTCCTTCAAATTTATTTACACATGCTTTAGTTTGATAATCCCAAACTCGAATAACAGTATCTTCTCCTCCTGATAAAAGATATGGTCTTGTATCATTTATTAAATAACATACACAACATACTCCTGCTTCATGACCTTCTAATGTAAAGTGTGGTGAATTACTATTTAATCCCCATATTTTTACTGTTCCATCTAATGATCCTGATGCAAAAATATTAGGATCTTTTGGATTTAATGATAATGACATAACTGCATTAGTATGTCCTTTAAATACCATAACTTCAACAAAGTTTTGTTCAAAATTAAAACATTTAATTGTAGTATCATCTGAACATGTCAAAATATATGGTAATGTTGGGTGAACAATAATATCTCTAATATAATCTTCGTGTGCAACAAAACTCTTTTCTAATGTCATTGTATTATAATTATATACTCGAATCATCATATCATCACTTCCAACAATAATCCATTCTTTACGAGCAACAAATCTAGCACTTCGAATTGGTTTATCACCAATATCCACTGTCTTTACAATAGATTTAGTTTGATAATTTAAAATATAAATTGTTCCTGTATGAAGTGCAGCTAATACCCATGGCTCTTTAGGATGAAAATCAACACATTTAACTCGTGTGGATTTAGTACTAACTTTTCTCTTAATCTCAAATCTTGCCATTTCTTTCCTCTCTATTCATTTTTGAGATTTTTTTTATTATTTTTTATATTTTTCTAAATCTCTTTTTTATTTTTTCCTACTTTACTTTTTAAGTTCATTTTTTATTATTATTAAATATAATTTTTATACAATATTTTATAGTTAATGTGATAAAAGTAAACAAATGAATTGGTGATGATTTTGTTTTTCAGAATCAGATTTATTTCTTAAAGAAAAATGAATTACTTTTTTGAATGACTTTGTTTCAAGAACAAAAGAAGTGCTAAGATTCCACAAAAGATAGCAGATCCTGATAGAATGAGATTTTGAGATAAATAAGTATATTCGTGTGTCTTTTCATTAAAGACAAACAAAAAACTAACAAATCCAAATGTCTCTAGTTTAAACTTTTCTTGTGTTCTTACTACTCTAATTAATACTTAAATTACTCTAATAAATAAATTAATAATAAAATACTTCTAACAAACAAAAAGGATAAACTGTTGCTTTTGTAATATTTCCATGAACCACATCAAAATTAATTGTTGCATTTGTAAATATAG
The DNA here is from genome assembly GCF_000257125.1 of Entamoeba nuttalli P19. Lineage (NCBI taxonomy): Eukaryota > Evosea > Mastigamoebida > Endamoebidae > Entamoeba > Entamoeba nuttalli. Next base: position 3,073 of record NW_008576185.1, read on the forward strand.
GAATTCCATTTTGATGAATTGGAATGTATGGTGTTATTATTCTTCCATTTTGAAATGAAAAACGACTATAAAGTGAATTATTTTCAATACTTAATACTATATAAACAAACATTTTGAACATGTCATTATAAAAAAACGTTACTCCTAAATCATTTAATGAAAATTGTGTTCGTTCACCAAATTTTGGTCGTGCAGTATATGGTAATGGTTCCCATTTGTATATCACATCATTTGTTTTAACTTGATACTGTGCTGGTATTGCTTCTCCTTTTTGATATTTACCAACACTTAAACAAATAAAGACCATTATAATCAATATATTCATCGTTGGTCTGTATTTCTTTTTCAGTTTAGTTTTTCTTTTTTTTTCTTATTTTCTGTTATATATAACATCAATATACTTTTTTATCATAAAAATTTGTTTTAAATAAATAGAATAAAAGCGAACTAACGAACTAAAAAAAGTGAATTTTTTTGGAATGAATCATCTAACGGGACAGTTACCTGAGGTATTAACTAATGAGTATTGTCAAAATATTATTAGAAGAATGAAAGAGAGAGAAGGAGAATTAACAGGACTTCCTCATAACTTAATTATAGACATATTAGTTAAAGGGACAGAATACCTTCGATTAACTGACAACTTGATTAAAATTGAACCTGAAAAGAAAGATGACGATCATTATTTCATCATAGTAGGAGATTTACATGGACAATTTAATGACCTAATTAAAATTTTTGATAAATTTGGCTATCCAACAAAACAACATGTTTATATTTTACTTGGTGATTATGTGGATAGAGGAATTGATGGTTTAGAAATTCTTGTTACAATGAGTATTTTAAAATTAACAGAACCACAATCAATTTACTTTTTGAGAGGAAATCATGAAAGTTTAGCAATGAACTCATTATATGGATTTACTGATGAAATTAAATCTAAGTTTCCACAAGACTATAATTCAGTATTAGATGCTTGTGGAGAATTTTATAAATCTCTTCCTTTAGCAGCAGTAGTTGCTAATTCTGCATTTTGTGCTCATGGTGGTATTTTTTCAAGAAATGAACTAACACAACCTGGATTTATTGAAGAAATTAATGGTATTGATCGTTTCATTGATGAAGACTCAAATAATCCTATATCATTATTTAACCAATTATTATGGTCAGACCCTGAACTTGCTGATGGTTTTAAGAAAAATGATTTTAGAGGAGTGGGGATTGTTTGGGGGTCAAAACAATCAAATTTATTTCTTCAACAAAACCATTTAAAGTTTATTATCCGTGCTCATGAATCTCCTGAAGCTCGTTGTATTCGTGTTCGTTATAGGTTAGGAGGAATGCAAGATGGTTATGTTCAAGATCATTGTACTTGTGAAGGTGGTGCATATACTTTATATTCTGCACCATGTGATAAAGTGTGTATTCAAGGAGTAATACAACCATGCTTAGGTGCTGTGGCAGTTTTATTATACCCATACAATGAGTTATGTTTTCAACAATTTTCGTGAATAGAATATCTGTGGCTGTCTTAAATCAAATAGTTTAATTTAAATAAAGTTTTTTCTTATTGATAATTTATAAAAAAAAATCAAAATTATTTCAAAT
>NW_008576186.1:0-3582 GCF_000257125.1 Entamoeba nuttalli P19
AAACTTAAAAATATTAATATATAATTTTTTGTAATATATCACATCATTCTTTAATTAAAATTTAATGGAGAAATAATAAATTAAAATGTTCATCTAAAACCTATTTGACATCTTCTTACAAAGCCATATACAATTCATCAAATATAACTTATTTCAATCAAAATGGATAATCAAAACATCCATCATTTATATCCATTGTAGTTGGACTTTGTTGAATAATAACATTTTTTTGTTCTTCATTATTTTCTTCACTTACTTCTTCATTTTCTTCATTAGTTAATTCATTAGCAATTGGATCTTCAGGTCGTTCAAGAATAACAGGTCTGTGTTGGGTATAATCTTCAATAAGAGAATAACTTGCAACACTGGCAGAAGTACAACTATCAACCATTTTAAGAAGTTCAGAAGTATTTTTACAAGCAATTGGACGAACAATTTCAGTTTTTACTGTTGGTACACAAAGAGTACTCATAAATTATTTGATATAAAAGTTCATTTAATAACTCCCTTTTATATATTTTCAATATAAATAAAGGGTTCTTAATTATTGTAAATTTTTTCTTCTTCTTTCTTACGTTTATCCTTTTTTTTACTTTTCTTTCTTTTAATTTAATTTAAGAATTATCTTACAAACTTTTATGTGGTGAAAAAAGTTTTATTCACTAAAATCCAAAAAGGTTTTACCTTTGTATTTTCTTTTTTTCATTTATTGTATTGACGTTTAATATTTCCTTTTTTTAATACAAAAAAACTTCATGATAGTTGTGAGTTGGTAAATGAGTTAATTATATTATTTTGTTTTCTTCGAAAGTAAAAGAACGAAAGAAGAATCAAATAGACGTAAAGTTACTTCTTTCATAGTACAAAAATACATTTTAATTAGTAAAATTTCAAATTTTTAAAGACCTTTAAACACCTTTGACTGCCATCAGATTATTTTAAAAAAATGTATAAATGTTATTAATCACAAAATTATGAGAATGAAGGAACTAAAAAATAAAAAAAAACAAAAATAAAAAGACAAAGACTCCTTCCAAAACTTACTATTACATATATCTTACTGGTTTTTTAGTTTATTTAGTTCATTTAATTTAGATTTTTTGAGAAGAAATCTTAAAGAGAGGGTTTAAATTACAATGTTACACGTTGAATACCACCATGAAGATGGGACAATAGAATTACTTAATGTTCCTATTACACAAACTACAGAAAGTGATATTTTGAGAATTGCAAATATTGCAGATCCTGAGAATTATGAAATAATAACAAAAAATAATGAAAGACCAAGATATGTTGATGGAGAATCATTAATTTTACATTTAAGTATAGAAGAAAATGTTAAAAGAGATATTAATGTTTTTCAACAAATTGGTTCAGTTTTACATAAACAATTAATGTTCAATTTAAAATCAAAATTTCTTGATAAACAATACATCAATCTTTTTATTGAATATGGAGGGGTATTAAAATTGTTTGATTCAATTGCTCAATCTGAAGGAAATACTCAAAGTTATGCTTTAAATGCTTTATTAGTATTAATGTCAGATGAAACAGGATTTAATGCTGTAATTCAATGGGAACATGCTAGTGATATTTTATATTCATTATTAACAAAAGACACAGCTGCAACTATTTCTCGTCAAGCAGCAGAAATATGTACTGTATTAACTACTTTTTGTGGGTCTGATGGTATCGAAGAAGCAGCTGGAAATTTTGCTACAAAGAATGGAAAAAGAAAGTTTGAAAATTTAGTAGAATTAGCGTTGTCTGGAGATATTCAAACATCAGAAAATGCAATGCTTCTTATTGATTCATTAATGATAGGAGAGACTAAAGACACAATCATTTTATTAATTAAAGAGTTTGATGTTTTAAATAAACTAAAATCTTGTAATTCTGAAATTATTCAAAGATGTTTAAAAAATATTAATACAGAAATTGTTGGAGAAACTGGAAAAACAAAAAAAGGATGGGATGATTTAAAGTTATTAAGACCAGAAATGAATGAAGTAGAAAATGAAAGAATTTTATTAGAAAAAGAATATAATAAATTATATAATGAATTAAAACAATTAAAAGAAAAAGAGAGAATTATTAAAAGTGATACTGTAATGAAAAATACTCAAATTAAAAAACTTGAAGAAGAAGAAAAAGAATTAAATAATAAAAGTATGCTTATTGAAGAAAAAATGAATAGTATTTTAGAATATCCTTCAAGAGAAACAATGATTAATGAAATTAAAAGTAATAAAAAAATTATTGATAGTTTTGAATTTGAAAGAACTTTATTAAAAAATAAACTTGCTGATATGGAAATTAGAGAAAAACCTCAAATTCAAATAGAAGATGAAATTACTAATGTTTTTGATGAACAATTGACGAATCCACCACCTCCTCCTCCACTAATGCAAGGAAAAGGTCCTATTAATGTTGAAGGAAAACATTGTGTTGAAGGGTATTTAAGAAATGCATTTGTATTATTACAAAGTAGAATTAATGTTTTATTATTATTAAAAAGTATTAATGGAGAAAATAGAGATGTTGATGAACAAACAATGACAATTGTAATGAATATAATTAAAAGAGCTAATTTAAAAGACTATGAAAATATTACTTCAATTCAAGAATATTCTACACTTGACCAATATGCTCTTAAAATTTTGAAAGAACCTTTTATTAGTCAAAAAATTCAAATTAGTATTCAATGTAATCAAGTTCATAATAAATTAGATGACCTTTTAACTCCACTAAGAACAATAGATGCTGCTTGTAATGCAGTAAGAAAATCTTCAGCATTAAAACCTGTACTTGCAACACTTTTAAATATTGGTAATTTTGTGAATAGTGGTTGTAGTCAATTAGAACGAGCTGATGGATTTGGGATGGAAATTCTTCCTCTACTAAAATTTATTGGATCATCTCAAACATATGCTGAGTTTTTAACAACTTCAGTTGATGTTAAAACTGTAGAAACAGAGTTAAAAGTATGTTGTGATGTTAATGACGATCTTCAAAATGTTGTTAATTCATTAAAACAAACAGAGACATCAATAGTTGGAATTAATAAAATTTACGCTGATATGATTTCATCTGGTAATAACTTTGATTCTATCAAAAAAGAAATTGAAATCATTACTAAAAAATCTAGAAGTTATCTTCAAAAAGCATCTCAAACAGAAAAATTATTCAAAGAAACTTTATTCTTTTTTACTGCTGATGAAAACGCTTCTAATATTTATACTACTTTAACATTTTTTGGTATATTTGCTGAGTTTATTACAGCACTTACTCTTGCTGCTAGAGTAGAAGAACGTAGACAAAAAATTATTAATGAAGAACTTAAAACAAACTCATACGCTCCTGGCTCAAATGAAGATCCAATGACCCAAATTATTGCACAATTAAAGTCTGGACAAATTGGAAAACAAATGCTAAAGAAATAATTATTTACATTCATCGATATTACATTTTTTATTATCTTTCCTAAAAAGAAAAATAGGAAAGTGAGTAGTTTTTATTGAAAGGGAAAAATTGTAAATTTCAATTGAAAATATATCCAGCCTCCTTAAGAACATCAAAGAT
>NW_008576187.1:0-553 GCF_000257125.1 Entamoeba nuttalli P19
GAACAAGAATGAGTTAATTAAATGTTAATAGTTTTTCATATATTCTTCATAATTTAGTACTTATTAATCACCGTCTTAAACTCCTTTTCATTGTTTATTCTCAGTGTTGAACTTATCATTTACTTTTCTTTATTTTGATATGAAAATTACTTCTTTTTTTTATTTCTTCTTATTATTGTCTTCTCATCTTCTTTCTCTTTGTTGATTATTCTTTATTCTTTTGAACTTTTTCTTTGTTTTCCCTTTCAGTCTTAAACATCTCCTTTTCTCTTATTTTATGAATGAATGAAGAGACATGTTCATTCCCTTTATATTATTATGTTGAATTTCTTGCAGTCTTAAAAACACTTGAACATTTCATTTTCCTTACCTATTATTAGTTTCTCTTCTTTTCTTTATGACTAAACATCAATTCTTATATTCCAATTTGTATTCTTCTACATTAATATCTTCCTACATTATTCGCAATATCACCTAATCCATTTCTAATTCAATCGCATCATCACAACCAGATAATAACAATGTGAATTGAATCGTGAATTGAATCGTGAAT
>NW_008576188.1:0-921 GCF_000257125.1 Entamoeba nuttalli P19
ACCAGAAATTATGAGTAAAATGGCAGGAGAATCAGAAGGTAATTTAAGAGAAGCATTTGCTGAAGCAGAAAAGAATGCACCAGCACTTATTTTTATTGATGAAATTGATTCTATTGCACCAAAAAGAGATAAGGCACAAGGAGAAGTTGAGAGAAGAGTTGTTGCACAATTATTGACACTTATGGATGGTATGAAAAGTAGGTCAAATGTTATTGTTATGGCAGCTACTAATCGACCAAATGCTATTGATTCAGCATTAAGAAGATTTGGTAGATTTGATAGAGAAATAGACATTGGAGTTCCAGATGAAACAGGAAGACTTGAAATTCTTAATATTCACACTAAAAAAATGAAAATTGCAGATGATGTTGATTTACTCCAAATTGCCAAAGAAACACATGGATATGTTGGAGCTGATCTAGCACAATTATGTACTGAAGCTGCTATGTTATGTATTAGAGAAAATATGGCACATGTTGATGTTGAGGCAGATTCAATTCCAGTTGAAGTATTAAATGGAATGAAAGTTACAATGGAACATTTTAGAAATGTGATGAAAACATGTACACCATCAGCATTAAGAGAAACAGTTGTTGAAATACCAAATGTAAAATGGGAAGATATTGGAGGACTTGAAGATGTTAAACGAGAATTAAAAGAAGTTGTTCAATATCCTGTTGAATTTCCTGATAAATTTAGAAAGTTTGGAATGGAACCATCAAAAGGAGTTCTTTTCTTTGGACCACCAGGATGTGGTAAAACACTTCTTGCTAAAGCAGTTGCTTCACAATGTAAAGCCAATTTTATTTCAATTAAAGGACCAGAATTACTAACAATGTGGTATGGAGAATCAGAAGCTAATGTTCGTGATGTTTTTGATAAAGCAAGACAAGCAGCACCATGTGTATTATTCTTTGATGA
>NW_008576189.1:0-494 GCF_000257125.1 Entamoeba nuttalli P19
TCACTTCCACCAATTCATACTATTTCAGAAGAGATTGTTGGTGAATTAGGTACTTCTTGTGTTGGTTCAAAAGATACATTTTCTGCTTTATTAACAAGTATTTATGGTGACTCAATGACTGAACAACAAGTAGGAGAATTAATTGTTTTATTAATTCAATGTGTTGAACGCTCAACAAATGATTCATCTACAGTATCAGAGTGGGATGCTGAAATAATTGGAACAGTATTAAAACCTAAATGTAAAAATTGGAGTATTATTGCTAAAGTAATGGATCTTCAAGGATATGAATATAAGTCATTAAATGCTATTATTTTATTAATTCGAATCTTCCAACAAATTGGAGATTTTCCATGTAATTCATTCTTTAAAGAAGAATGGAATAATGGAAGAGCACAAGGATGTGTTGTACAAAAACTTATTCAAATTGCATCACAATCAACAAGTGAAAGTCAATATTTAATGAAATATATTTGTTCTTTATATAATGTTGG
>NW_008576190.1:0-368 GCF_000257125.1 Entamoeba nuttalli P19
ATTCAAGTCTAATGAAATCTCTTTAGGAGTAATAATTGGACCAGTTGAGGCATTGTCTATTGGATTAGCCACAGCAGCTGGTACAGGTGGTTCTGTAACAGATGGTTGAGGTGATGACTCATATTGTTTGGGTTGTTCTTCTACAAAACTTTGTCTATCATGAGCCAATCCATTCCTTGGTGCTGGGACTGGTGGCACTTCATTCAACTTGTCTTCTTCACCAATATCACTCTGTTGTGTCTCATTGTACAGGTTTTCTGGAGGAGGAGGTGGTGGTGTTGGCTGTTCTTGTTGGTAGTCTTCACTGGGAATATTTGTGGTAGACTTTCTTCCAAGAGTTAATCCTCTCCTAGGTGCTGGAACTGGTG
>NW_008576191.1:0-18123 GCF_000257125.1 Entamoeba nuttalli P19
TTAGTTCTTTCCTCTTTTTCTTTCTTTTCTTGAATAAAATTTGAAAAAACTCTCTTTGAGAGCTTTAATAATAGATGACGAAGTTTTGTTTTGCCTTATGAAGTTGAAACTCTTTTTTGTTTCTTTTCTTAAAAGGCGATATACCAAAAGAAATTCAACATAGTTCTGTATCAACAAAAGTTTTTAATGAGAGTATTTAGAAGGTTTAGGTTCAATTCAAATTAATGAATGTTAAAGTATTATCACTGGTTAGTGTTTATGATAGTTATTGTAACTAAATAATGAATTGAATTATTTCCCCAGCAACAAATTTAAAAAGAATTATTGATGAGAAAATATATAAAAGAGAACTAAAGTTCTATTAACCTTTTTCCTTTTCATAAATGGTGTTAAATAAGTGATATTTTTGTGTTGCTTAGGTGTTGGATTTGTGTTATACAAACTTTCTTTTACTTTTTTATTTCTCATTGATGTATTAATTTGTTATAATATAAAAGTGTGGTTTTTCTCTTCTATTGATTTAAATTGTTTTTTGAGCTTTAATTTGTTGTTTTTTTATTCTCATTAATCACCAGTCTTATCAAATCTGAGCAGGTTAAACAATAAATAGTATTCCTGTCTGTATGTGAATAAAAAATTACAAGAAGAAAAGTAGACTAAAGTTATAGAAGAAGTGATTGAAGCTGTGAGAAATGGCTATGAGTTAATTTCAAAGATTTAACAATAAACAATAATGTTAAGTAGTGTAGTTTAAATGCTTTAGTTGAAAATAATAATGAGAAGAAAAGGAAGAATTAATCAGGTATAACATGACAGATATACATAAAGTAGCATAAATATTGAAATAAAATTGTTATTTCAGTTGCACAATGGTTCTTAGTTAAGTTACACACATTCATCACATTGTGTATCAAAACACCTATCAATTTAATACTACATTTTTAAAACACATCATAGACATCTCTTTTTTTATTTGGGCTATGAAATAGTTAATGTTTTTGAGAGTTATTTATCAGTGATTGTATTAATGGAATATAAGTAGAATAAACCAAAACAACTCAGTCAGGATTATTGTCAAAACAATAATTTAATTCTAATGAATTAGTTTTGCTAATAAATTGATCAACAATTAACTGTCTTTTTAATGAAAAAAAAAAGACTAATAAATTTCTTCGTTCTCACAGGAAAATAAATTATACTCTTCATCATTTTTTTTCTATCCTTATTTTTCGGAGTATTAGTTTTTTTAAAATTTCATAGATTCATACAACGAAATGAGTATTTTCTTAGTCTCTTCTTTTGTCGTTTTTTTTTTTTTGAAAAAAGATGGCAGAATTATATAGCCATGAAAGGATATGTTAGCAAGTCTGCGTAAAACATTTTGAAGCAACTCTAAAAAAGATATTTTTTTAAATAAGTATGATTTGGCTATAAAAAAAATTTTATCTTTATTTTACATTAACCCAATTTTTTATTTAAGACGTCATCATCATTTCTTATTATAGTTTTCTTTCTAAAATAACTTGAAAAAATCTTAAGATCATTCAATGTTGTTATTTTTTTATTAGACTTTTTTGAAAACCAATAACCAAACGGTGTATGGCATTTATACACGTCTTTGAATGTTTTTTAAAATATAAAACTCTAAAGAATAAGTTGTTATTATTTGGGTTTATTTAGAGATAAAAATAAGAAAAAAAAATATATTTTGGTTGGAGTTAATGTTAAAAGAAAATGAAAAAAAGTTATAAATCAAAATAAGTTTTATTTTAATAAATATTGTTTTAATGTTTCATTTTGTAAGATGAAGTTAATATTAAAACAAATCAATACTACAAAACACTAAATAAACACGTTATGGAGTGGGTTTTGTCTATTAACATAGGTTGAAAATGAATAAATAAAAAAGTGATATTTTGATTATACACGAAAAGATAGAAAAAAAAAGAGATGAAATTAATGAAGAGCTTTTTATTGAATTTTTTTGACAATAATATTGTATTATCAATTCTCATTTTCTCAATAAGAAAAATTTGGAACGTAATTATTTTTGAAATAACAACAATATTTATAAAAAATTTTTTTATGAGTCTGATTTTGGTATGAGTTGGTGAATGATGATAACCAATCCAAGAAAAGCCTAAAAAGACTCATTTAAAAAAATGAATGTAAAATAATAATTTACGAAATTAAAAGGAAAGAGTTAAAAGCTTGAATTTTTAAAATGAAAGTGTTATTCTGACCCCCTATGTTTTATATTTAGAACATTAATTTATTTTCGGAAATGAAATAAATTAAGATTGAAATCTTAGAATATCATCAATTAAATTGCTTTGATATGGCTCGTACTCTTAGGAGAAAGACTAGTGTCCCTAACTGTTCTTCTGATGTTTTCCTTAGTCAAGACCAACCATTACAAATATCAAATTCTGCAAGCATGACACCTGATGGTTCAATTTGTTCTTCAAAAAGTTCTATTGGAAGTCATAACACTTGTCAATCCCCCATTTATTGTTGTTCAACTGAAGGTATAAATACACCAGTTAAAAAATACTTACATACCATTCATAGACAAGTTGATAGACATGTTAATACTTTAAGACCATCAAATGAAGAAGTTTTAGCATCAATGTTTTTAGAAAAAAATAGTCGTTTATTATATTCATACTCTCAAGCAGTTTGTTACTATTATTAAAAATTTTATTTGAGAATATTGATTTAATAATCTCAACAAATATTTTCAGTTAGAATATTCTACTCACTTTACTTAGTTAATAAGTAAAAGTGATTACAATAGTTATCATATTCGTATTTTGCTTAAATTCTTCAGGTCAAGAGGAAAGTTAACTCATTTAATTACTAACCTCTCTGATATTGAAATTGAAACAACTAACTATAATAATGAACTTTTTAGAGGAAACAGTGTTTTCACTCGAGTATTTTCAGAATATTTAAAGAATTATTGTAATGAATTTCTTCAACACATCATTTCTCCAATTCAAGAGATAATTAAAGAAGTTAAAACAAAAAACCAACCGAGTGTATTAACAGGAGATGATTCTTTAAATGGTTTATTGTTGGTTTGTACTATTAAAGATGTGTTAGAAAAAATGGCAGTCTCAATTACAAAAAATACCTGTTTGTTGCCACCTCATTTACGTTATATTTTAAGACATATATACAATTCAGTCTACCTTAGTAGAGGAGAGGAGGCTTCAAAACATGTATTAGAAACATTAATGTTCCTTCGTTTTATCCTTCCACCATTAGCTCAAACTCCTCAATTATTAAAGAAGTTACAAAGTTTATTAAAAATGGCAAACGGTAAGATCTTTTCAAGGCATAGTGATGATAGACATGAAACATTAACTACACGAGAAGAGACATTATTTATTAGTTCTGTTAATACATTGTATAGAGGTATTATTACTGGACCTCTTTCTTTTGCAACTTCATTTAAAGGGGTTAAACGGTCAGAACAAGATGAAAGTTACAATGATATAGTTCAAGTGATTAGGTCTGAAATGAACCGAATCTCAAATGTATTTGGTGATGGATTTGAAACTGTCTTTGATATAGTCAAAGGAAAAAAAGATGTTGTTAGTGCTAATGTAATTAACGCTGCTGAAGAAATGACAAGTTGGATGATTGATAGAGAGTATGAACTTGAAGGTGAAAATAAAGAATTAAGATTGTCTGTGGACTGTTTAAAAAAAGAGTGTTGTATTCTTAGACAAAAAGTTATGGAACTACAAACAAATGAACTAAACTTATCCAATTAATTTTTTCTTCGTTGGCGTACTAACAAACTTTAACTGTGTTTTTTATCATGCTCAATTATATTCTTTATTTAATTTATATAAAAGTTAATATCTATTTAAGTTATTGTTAGATGTTTTACTAATGTTACAAACCATTATTTGTTGTACTAATACATATAAGTTATTTATTTGTTTCAATTTGGATTAGAATATTTTTTTAAACTTGTTTTGTTATAATAAATATTTTTTTTCAATAATCATAATGAATTAAACTTAATTAAACAATACAAAAATTATTGTTATTATTTTAAATATCAAATTCAACTAATTTAATCACTTTTCTGGTTATAAAATACTTTTGTTAGCAAAATTTTATATGTTAACTCTGATTTAAATCATTAAAAAGTGTATTATGTTTGTTTTTAAGTTATTTTTTTCTTTAAAAAATTGACGTCATATTACTTTAATTATTTCTTCTTTAAACCTTCTTTAACAAAGACTGTCTCCAGTTATTAAAGTTTGTTGACTCTTTTTTTTTAAATTAATTAAAATTATTTTAATGTATCTTCTGGGGATATAGTCATTTTTATTTATTCCATTTAAGAAATTTTTTGATTACTTTTTGTAAAGAATTATTTTATTGAAAGTTTAATTTAGTAGATGAAGTATATTTCAGTTAAAAGTAATATAATAAATAAAATAGTAATGATATAGCAATGATAATAAATTATTTTATTTAAATGAAAGAAAGTTTTCATTATTATTCTTTTATATTATTTTATTGTATTTGACTGTTATCTTCTTTTTAGTATAACCAACAAAATAAAATGAATATAGTATTTTATTTTTTATTCTTTTATTTTTATATTGGTTTATATGTTTATTTGATGTTATTAATTGAAAAATATTTATTAATCAATCAGACTTTCATTTATTCTATTTCATGTTTGTAAACTATTTAATTTTTTGTTCATGTGATATTAATTTATGAGAATATGAAATAGTGCTACTTCTTTTATTTTCATTGCTTATTCTTTTTGTATGTTCCAATTCAACATTTATTTAACATATCTTTTTGATTATACATTCTGACAATACAAAATACAAGGTGTTTACAATATGAATTAATTAATTTTTGAGTAACGTTTGAATCTGTTGTTTTCATGATGTTTTTCAGGTGATTAGTTATTAATTTTCATTGTTTTATTTTTGTTCAATGTTCATTGAAAAGAGAAATGTAAGAGGATTTGATAATTGTATCAAGTAAATTATACATCATCATTGATTGATATTCAAATGTATTTTTTATTTTATAAACAAATTAATTTACATTTTAAAATGATGAATGATGAGACTGTGTTTCATGAATTAAATTCATATTTTCATTATGATTTGTTTTTAATTGAATAAATAAGACAAAACTAAGTGATTGAACAAAAATGTGATTGATATAATAATGAATATTGTTATTGATAATACGATAAATAAATATATTAAATAATGAAATATCAATTGATTATTCAAATTTATCAACTGTTATTACTGTTTTTTTAAATATTATCATCATAACAACAATTAACTTTATTATTAATCGTATATTTATTGATTTTATTTAATATTACAACACGAACACATCTAATAATGTGAATTTTGATCAATTAGAAATAGATTATAATTATAAATTATAACATTTATATCGAAATTAATAATCAACTATTATACGTTGTATTATAAATTCAGAATAAATAAACGTAATATCATAACAAATACATTTCATCTGCATACTTTTTGATGATAATTATATTCATTGTTTTGTGACTCAATATTCATTTAAATATACTTTTATGGACTTTTCATCGTCACACTCACTGAAACATATTTTATTACAAATAAATATTAATTTATATTGAAAAATTACAAATAATGATAAAGGATATGAATGTAGACAATTTTATTATAATTGATATTGACTCATTTAATATCAATTGATATTAATGATACAGTATGTAAAATAAGTTATTATCTTAAATGACAAATAAATAATTTATTAATGATATTGATAGCATTGTTTCATATTTAATAATTCATTATTAATGACTCAGTAATTGATAATTTAGAAATAACATTTCATTTATAGATAACAGAGTAGAACTATAAAACCAAATTTAATTTATTAAATGACAATTTTGATCAAGATGTTTTATGTTTAATGAATGAAAATATAAATTTGAGAAAGAATAAAATTAATAAAGATAAGAAATATTGAAATGAAAAATAATTATCATTCAAAATAATAATAACAAATATCTAAATACTCAAAGATAATAATGAATATTAAAGATAATATAAAATAATTATAGTTATTTTCAAATTCCATAAATCTTCACTTTCTATTTTACTTCCTATAGTGTGAAAGCATATGTTGTGATGTATATCATTGTTAAATTAAATAAATGTAAAACTTTAAAATAATTTATTTGTAAAAGAATAAATACAGTTTTTTTGTTCTTTACAATCCTTTAAAAATATTTTTACTCTTAGTTTAATTGTTTTGTTGAAGAGATGTAATGAATAATTTAATTGTTTATTAATTGAATCTTTTCGATAACAGAATCTAGGTTCATTTCTCTCAGTTTTTCTAGTACTTTTTCTTCTTCATAATGTTTACAATGACAATTAATTGAATTTAAATATCTTTCAAGACATGACCCTTTGACAATCTCTTTGGCTAGTTTGATTGCCTTTCTTTCTAAACGTAGTAGTTCTTCTTGATATTGTATATTTTCTTCACGTTCTTGGTGTTTGTTTATAATTAGTTCTTTTTTAAGAGGATATAAAATGTTATGCTTTAAAGAATTTTGAATTTGTCTATTATTATCATAGTGTTTGTTTAACTCTAGTACAGATTTGGTATTTCCATAGTCTATAGTTTCTTGTAACTCTTTGATAGAAGTAATACTTTCTTCACTGTGGTATGTAGACTCTTCCATATCAGAAATATTCTTCTTGTCTATCTGTTTAATCTTTTGATCAAAGCTAAATCTCACTTTTCGTTTTTGTTTATTTTGAGTATTTGCTAAAGAAGTTATGTTTGCTAATTATTAAAGATTACTGTAACAAAAATATTCAACAATTATTATACTCACAATATAAAAATATAAAATGTAATAAAAAGCATTAATAGTCTTGTCGAAGAATTTTGAATATCAGACTCAGTACAACCTATCACGAAAGACTGACAATTTGAGACAAATCTAATGGTATTATTTTCAAACTGTGAAATAACAGGATACCTATTATTACCAAGCAATAACCGACTTATTCCCATCACTCCAATTATATCTCCATTTGAATCGAATAAAACTTTACCTGTTGTGCCTGTGAATTTTGAACTAATAAATTTAGTGAAATTATAAGTATTTCCACACTTTTTCCAACCTTCAACAAGTGAAACAACGACATCATAATATCCTTTTCCAAGAGGTGGTAAAGTGTTTCCAAATTTTGATTCTCTAATTAATGTTAATTTGTTTCTACTTTAATTTAAAGAATTAAATGACTTTTTGTCTTTTTTAATTGCCATACTTCTGATTGAAGTTTTTATTGAAGTACAAAAGAAAAGAAAACAAACAACTCTTTACAGATATCATTAATTTCAGAAAAGAGACTTGCAATAACAACATTTGTTTTGTTATTTAATACCTCTTTAAATCCATTTAACTCAAAGTCTGCTTCACTAATAACCATTGTAACATCTGGTGA
This sequence comes from Entamoeba nuttalli P19, assembly GCF_000257125.1. NCBI lineage: Eukaryota > Evosea > Mastigamoebida > Endamoebidae > Entamoeba > Entamoeba nuttalli. The sequence goes on from NW_008576191.1 coordinate 7,524, forward strand.
TACCAACATTTTTTTTCTGGTATTTTTGGAAAGCGTTTCCATGTATCAAATAATTCTTCCATATACATATTGCTAATAACTGTATTAATACCATCTAAATTTCCTATGTCTGGCATATTTTCACTATCTTGAATATCAAGAAGTGCAATATTCTTTTGATTACATAATTTATTTACTCTAAAATATCCTGAATTTCCACTTGGATCATTTGTATAAATCATTGCAACTTTTTTCTTTTTAAAGGAATGAATAAATTCAATAATTGATTGATATAATGCTGAGTCAACCGGAATTGTTCTCATAAAATTAGGATAGTCATTTTTATTAGAAAGAGTATCAGAAGTTGCTGAATTACTGGTGATTGGTATTTCTTAACCTTTTTGCTTGAATACATAAGAATCTTGGCATATAACTAATTCACTTGTTGTAGAAGTAATAGTGTCTCCAATAATTGCATAATTTGTTCCATCCTTCATCATCTGGTTATGAATGATATGAACTGTAGAAATATTATTTGAGTCTGGTGATAAGCATGTAATGTAACAGAAACACAATGTTTTTTAAAAGTATAATCAATAATATCAAAATAAGTTTTATTATAAGCAATGTTTTCAGGCAAATTACTGATACTAACAGCAACATGGTTTTTAGCATAACTAAAATTGAACACTAGAAATATAATAAAAGTAAACTCTCTAATAGTCATTTAAAAATTATGATTCAGAAATTCCTTTAAAATAGTATAATCTAAAAACACAAATTAAAAAAATTATATTATTTTTATATTTTTTAAAACAAAAAAATGTAAAAATGTTATTTAATAAGGAAAAAACAATATAATTGAAAAAAATAAAGAAAACTGAAAAAAACATTAAGATGGTTTGTGTTGATTCTGAGTGAAAGGAAAGTTTTAAGATTTAGAATTAATAAAATAGGACCGACGAAACATCGAACTAAAGAAGAAACAAATGTTAGAAAAAAGGGCTGCTAAAAAAAAGGAGATACAAAAACGAAAAGAAGAGTTACAATCAAATGCTGGTTTACAAAGTCAATTTTTTGATCAATTAATTGCTCGTGTACAACAACCAACATTTTTAACTTCTACAGTTGATATGAATTTAGTTAGTTGTTATGTTGAAATATTAAAAGACACTAAAGAACTTAACAAAATTCAATATGAATTTTTAGCACCATTTTTACCATTAATTTCATGGCAATTAGCACATGTAGATTTATCATGGAGTTTAACACAACCACAAAATAATTATCAACAATTGGAACATATTACAACAGAAATTTTAAGATATTCATGTAAGATTATTAAATCAATTAATTCAGGTGAAATAAAAGAAAACCTTAATGATGGAATTAATAATTATTATATCTTTAAACAAATTCAAGTTGCTGTTAGTATATTATGTGGTTATTCAGAAGACTTTTCATATATTGAAGTTATGAAATTATTTACTGCTCATCAAAATATTTGTTATCCATTATTTGCTGTTTCACAAGAAACTACTGATATTATGCAAATAGCTGTTGAGGGTGTACTTCATGAAACGATTCCTGTTGCTATGAAAGCAAGAATTCCAGATGCATTACCACAAATGAACACAGTTTCATTAAAAAGTCTTCTTCATGGGGCTGTAGCATCAGGAGATATAATGAGTAAAAGTGAAATGGAAGAAAAAGGAAAAAATGTATTTAGTAAATTAGTTGAAGAAAATCAAACAATTTTTAATTGGGAATTATTATCAATTGGTGCTATTCTTCAATATTGTCAGATGATTCTTGAACAAGTAGACATGAATGTAGAACATGTTGATGAGGTTATTCATGAACAACGAGTTGGAAGGGCATTGAGATTAGTAAGGAGTGTATTAAATTTCATTAGAAAGTTTGAAACAACTGAACCAACTTGTGTTGGTGATATTGTTACATTAGCAAATGTATTAGTTACAATGCATGAACATTTATGTCAAACAACCATTTCATGTCATACATATTGTGATTATCTTTGTGAGTGTTTATTTAATCTATCACTTATTTTAAAAGAACATATTGGTAATCCTGTTGTTTATGTCAATTTAGAAGCATACATTGCTGCACGTTTATTTGGGTCTTTATTTTCTAAAGACCAAACACTAACTCGAATTATAGAAATGGTTCAAAATAAAGAAGAAATACCACTCCCTTGTTTGCATTCAACAGCATTAGCACTTACATTTTCTAGAGATATTTTCTCTCGTCTTCAATCTAATTTGAGTACTGTTGTTGATGCATCAACTTACAAAAATTATTCAAGAATTAGTTGTCAACTTGAGGTTTATACATACAAATTTGATGCTTTTGCTGTTCAGACATTTGAATATTTAACAGAATTAATTCTTTCACCAAATGGAGTATTTTTAGATACCTTATTCTCACTTTTATTAACTTCATTTATTGGTATTGGTTATGAAGAGGCTAAAGAAAAAATTCGGTTGATGAAGTTTGATCGAGATGAAACAATGAAAACATATCAAAAATATGATGTAGATTATGAACTAACTCGTATTGTTCCATTGTATCTTGCAGTTCATATCTTTGCTGAATCTCCTTGTAAGGCATTAAGAGTATATGTCAAACAATATTTTTCAAGACAACATATGGATTCATTATGGATGATTATCATTGCACAATCTCCAAGAGTTTCATTAAATAATGATAACAAACCACCATTTGGACCATTAATATCTGACGCAGAGTCAATTACTAATTTGCGTGTATTATTGAAACAGTTAGTTAATAACAGACATATCACAGACACAAACCTTCAAATTCTTCTTGAAAAAAGAAGAGATAATTATCCTTTAGTTGTTCCAGTTGAACTTGCTGTCTTTACTGCTCGTTTATGGATTCATAGAATAAGTTATACTAACATTATTGAAGGAAAAGATGACCCTGTAGCTTTAAAAGAATGGGACGTTTTTCTTAGTGCATTAGAACGGTTAATTGCTTCAACTGATGAGTGGAAAGGAGAAGAGTGTATTGGTTATGAAACAGTATGTATGATGTTATTTATCTTTCATAATTTAAGTAGAATATCAAGAATTAATTATATGAGAAAGTTATTTAAAATGTTCCAAAATATACCACCTAAGTTAACTGCAAAAGGAATTGTTGGACTAACACGAGCATTGTTAATTCTTGATTATATGTTAAGATATCACAATGACTTTTCTGCTGACTTGTTAAATGAAATTAAAAATGCATTATTATCTAGATCATTTGAAGAGCATGGAGACTTAGTACATGACACTTGTATCATTCCTGCTTTTATTGAAAAATTAAATTATTCTGACGCATTGGCATCATTTGCAGTCGAAACTCATGACAATATTCCTCCTTCAAATGGATATATTAGATTTTATGGATTTACTAAATATAAAAATTATGATAATTATCTTAGTGACTTAAGGCTTGGAATGCATTATCCTCTTGGTTCAGTTGTTATGCTTACAAATACTGCTGATTATTCAAAAACATACGAACGTTTATTAGGGTTATTAAGAGACTGTATTGTTGAACCACCAAAGAATCCAATACTTCAAAGTGCAACATTTATTCTTGGAGAATATTATTTTAATTCATTATGGATGATTATGTGCTTATTACCACCACCTCAGTCATTTATTGACCAATTCAAAGATAAACATCTTTTTGAGAAATTACCTATAGGAAATTTATTATTACATTATGTTAATTGGATGACAAACCTTTGTTATTTAACTGATAAACAACGTTCTAAATTTTACAAAGAAGTTGATATTTCAAGTATGAGGATTAAAAACCATATTCAGGCATTAGTTGAAGTACTTCAAAAGATCAAGTCTCAACAGGACAGTAACAAATTAATTCGTATCGATGCTATTGTAGAAACAATTATTCAATTTATTACATGTGCAACATTAAATGGTAAATATCTTGACTTGTATAGAACCCAATTAGCTTTAAGAAAGGAAAACCATGAAGAAGCTCTTAAAGTTGAAAAGTTAACTCAAACAGAAGAAGACAAAAAGAAGTTTGAAAAAGCAATAAAGGAAATGAAGGAAGAAGAAGAAAAAAGGAAGGTTGATAAAGAAGAAAAGAAAAGAGTTCAAAATGATTTAAAGCAACTTGCTAAAGAAGAAAAAGAAATTAGAAACGAAGGTTTATTAAAAGGGTTAAGAAGTTTATTAAAGAAGGATTCTAAAATTAATAAAAATGAAGATATTGCTGTAGAGGCTTTAGAAACAAAAGTGCTTGAAAGTGATGCTAGAAGAAAAAGAAAGTTATTAAAGAAAAGAGAAGAATGGTCACAACCCATTGATGCACCAGAAAAATTAAATGAAGGAATAAGAGATATTATTTTCAAATCACCTAAAGAATTCTTTGAAATTTGTGGTGCATTATTAGAAAAGTATGTAAATTGTATTAAAAGCCAACAGCTTGGAGGAATTATTGGTTTAGACAGAGGAATTATTGTTGATACAATGAGAGGTAATAATGTAAATTGGAAGAAAGATGCTATCATCAATGTATTATTTGAAGGTGTACAACAAGAGTCATTAAATAAATATATCAGTTCTATGGTTTTAACAGATGAAACAATTCATTTTATTACAGACAAATGGGGAACAAAATTATATTTATGGAAAGATGAGTTTTATCATCCATTACAACATATTCTTGATGCTTCAGTCAGTTGTCCTATTAGACTATGTGATAGGGCTTATTTTGCTACGGTATCTTCAACCCAAAAAATTGTTAAATCTATTATCACTTTATCAACATTAATCTCTATTCAAGCAAATGTCAAAAACAATTTTGAATCTACTTCATTGATGAATACATTATTAATGATCATTCCTGATAAAGGATTTAAATATACACAAGAAAGAGCCATTGAATTAGCCTTAAGAATGGGAGGAGAACAAACATCACCAATTTTAATTGAAGAATCTAAACTATTCCGAGGGGATCAATTCCTAAACTTCATTCTTCAAAGAGAGAAAGTTGATGATGGAACAGTTGAGTGTGTTACTGACTGTTTAAATGTGATGGAACAAGCAGTAAAACAAATCAAACAAAAAGTGAAGAAAGTTGATTACTATTTGAATAAAACAAGACAATTTGGAGAATCAGATATGAAATTATATTTATTAGTTGGTGGTAAAGTAAAAGACAAAGTAGTTTTAAGACGAATAGAAGAATATTTACAAACATTAATGGAAGGAGATGAGGAAATGAAAAAGAAATTTTCTAGTGCAATGAAAGGATGGAAAAATCCAGCGTTTGGAGAATGGTGTATTCAAAAGATTATTGGAACTGAAGAAAACAAGAAATTTGTTGAAAGTGGTGAGAAAGAAAGTAATGAATTATTTGATTTCTTTGAAACTGTTATGGGAAAAGAAGAAACTGTTAAAAAAGATATATTAGAGAAGTTAATTGAGTCTGTTCCATTAGTTGTTGAAAGTAATGGGCAATATATAAAGAAATATTTTAGAACGATTTTTAATTATGTTTCTAAACAAAAAGAAGGAAAAATCATTGTTAATGGTATCATGAAATGGTTTGAATCTATTACAATTGAAAAGGCAAAATCATTAAAAGACTGTGAACCATTTAGTGAATTATTAAGAATGATTTATTATCTGTTCTGTCAAATTAAAGACTCTTCAAGAAGAACTGGTGATATGAATTATATTTCTGAAATTACTCCAAAGCCATTACAATGTAGTAAAGAGTTAGTCGGACCAAAGCCATTTTTGCAAAAGATGTTTTCTGTTGGTGAACATTCTAAAAAGAAATATCTTTGTGTTGATTGTAGTAAATGTTGTGTTGAACGAGGAGTTGATGTAGATTATGTTGGAATGATTGAAAAGTCATGTGAGTGTGAAGAGTGTAAGTGTAGAAAACCTATTGTAGTTGATAATAGAGAAGCGCTTTGTATTGAAAAAATAACAAATAGAGAAATGGCAAGATTGTTTGAAATAGACATTGGTTGCAAAAAGAGTGAAGTTCAATTAGATAATGTTGTTTCTAAGGCTATTGAAGCAGCTATTAGAGATGACAATAAGTTAGGAGAACAAATATTCAATTTCTTTGTTAATATGTCCCATTACATGTTTAGAGCATCTGTTGATGAAATTTCATTTTATGATGGATTATTTAATAATTCTGAAACTCAAATTATTAAAACCAAGGAAAGATATCTTTCTAAAGAATTAATTACAAAAGAGCAACTCCAATTAAATAATCTTGATGAAGTTGAAGATGAATTTTTCATTTCTGAACAAAATATTCTCTCATATGATGGAGCAAATAGGTTATATAGGGTTGTAGATGAGGCAAATGTATTTAGAGGGTCAGAAAGTTTCTCAGTTGAATATGTTATTCGTTCCATTAAAGCGCATAAATGTTCTGATGGAATTCTTCTTTTATCTTCAATGAACAATGTTGATCTGCTAGTTTTTGATGAAGAAAAATTAATTTCTATTGTTAATGAGTCAGAAGATACAATTATCCATAAAATTCATTGGCTTGGAACTACAAATGAGTTTGCTGTTTTTACTGATAAATTTGTTAGGATTGGTAAATATGAAAATGGAACAATTACCACAGAAGAATATTCGATTGACTCTATTATTTATAGTGGAGTTATATTATCATATACTGACAAACAATATATACTAATTGTTTCTAATCAAAATGGAGAATTATTTGTTCATATTGTTGATAGACCGTTAGTACCAGGAAGGTTTAAAATATTAAACAAACATATTACCCTTAATATGACAAAAAGAGAAACTATTGTATTTATGGATTATTTAGTAGATATTGATGCAATTGCATTAAGTACAACAAAACATTGTATTATAAGTAAATTTGATTCTTGCAATTATTCCCTTTCTCAATACTTTATTATCTCACGCTTCTCCCCTACTTGTTGGGTTAAATTGCCTTATAAACGGTCATTCTATATGACTTATTCTCAAAAAAGTTGTGACCTTCAATATGTTACATTCAAAAAAGAATGCATTGAATTGGATGATATTTTACATAAGCCTATTGGTGGTATTGCACTTGAGCCGAGAGTTGGATCAGTTTCAATTGCAGTGTTTAATGAAGGTGCTCGTTCTATTGATTATATTTCTGAAACTACTACTGAAGTTACTAGTGTCAAAGGAACTGATTGTGATATTACTAAATTAGCATATGTTCAAAGTAAATGTGAGACTGATAATACTCTCGATATTATTGATGGAAAGAAAGTATATTATAATAGATTGATTATCACTAATTTGAATAAGGATATGGTTATTAAAGTTATTAGATTACATTTCAAAGCTGACACTATTCCAATCAAAATACTAGTCAAAGGAAGAGAAGTCACTTTACATAATAGAGGAAATATTCTCACAGTTCCATTGATGAACAACGAAGTTGTAGTTACTGATCCTAAAATTGATATTACATTGCTTGATTGTATAACTGCTGAACACCTTTCATATCCATCAAAAGTTGAGGCATTCGGTATTTCCAAAAATGTTATTGGATTCAATGAATTAAGAATGAAAGTAGGATTAAGAGAAGAAGGAGAACAACTTCCACTGATTATGCCAATTCATCATATTTGTAATACCACCTTGATGTTACTTCTTAGATATTTTGAATTAAATATGGATAAACAAACACAGAAATTTATCAACGAGGTCAATGAAACAATGATAGAAAAAATATTTGATCCTGTTAATGCTTTTGTACATGACTCTTTAATGCAAATATTGAGATATCTATCTCCTTCAATGTCTGAATTGAAACAAAACGTTATTTCATTATTAATTAAAGAATTAAAGAGTATTACTCCACGACATGCATATAGATTACTTTCAGTGTTTTTGTTAAAAGCAGTAAGTATAATGAACAAACAACCAAGTGCATTTAAAACTGAAGATGCACAAAATGCAATGATTAATTTAATAGAAAAAATTCTTCTTCATATTCAAAATGCAACAGAAAATAGAAGTAGTATGGTTTATCAATGTTGTAAATTATTTGTTCATTTATTAGAAATTCGAGACTGTAATACAGTTATGTCTAATGTATTAATTAATTATCTTAGCGATGAACGATATGGAGTTGTTGCTTTAGATGCATTGTGTAATGAGATAATAAAACCTATAGAATTTAACCAATTTAAAGAAAAAATGTCATTGAATTTAAAGCCATTATCAGAAGTTAATTGTAAAATTATTTCATCACTTATTTCACAACAAGCTCCAACTGACCCTCAAGTATTTTTACGTATTTGTCAATTAATTTATGTTTGTTTAACTACTCAACCTATTGATAATCCAAATTCTGATTTATTAAATAACTTGGTATATTATCTTATTAAACAAATGAACATGTTTAGTACCAACCCACTTATTGCTTTTCATTCCTTTGAATTAATAAGAGCTCTTATTAAATCATTTGATGGCAAAACATATGATTCATTTGTAGAATCACTAAGGAATTTTGGAGAACCTAATTTCTTAAAAGGTAATTTATTAATACCAAGCGTTTCTTTAAGTAGAGTTATTTGTCAACAAATGGATTGTAAGAGTATTGAAGATATTCTTCATAATATGATTAGTAAAGAGATTGATTTAGTACCAAAGAATGAAATTACTGTTATGTATAAAGGTAAACATCATGCCATTCCATTGTATAAAACAAAAGAAATGAAAGCAGTTGACTTAACTATTGATATTCTTCAGACTCTATTTTATTTACAAGTCAGTTATAGAACAAATAAGATGCCTTTATTAAATGGAGATAAATGGAAAGGAGTATTAGAGGCAATTATTCAACTAGAAACACAAGGAAATATTCCACGAGGTGTTGTTTCAAAACAATTATTGTATGAATTATCAGGAAGTTCATATTTATATCACCAAGCCACTGACAAGAAAAAATATGAAAGACTTACTAAATTACTTGAAGGAAAAGAGAGAAAGGAAATTACTGATTTCCTTGTTAAAACAGCAAAATTATCAAGAAAAAGACCATCTCATTGGCAAAAATTTGCTTCAGAAAATAAGGATATTATTCAATTGTTATTGAAATGGATTAAATCAGAAGTAAATGAAATTGTGTTGCCTGCTGTCCAAATGACTCATTCACTTATCGTTGATGAAGTTAAAGCAAAAGACAATATTTCAGAGACTGGGTTATTTGAAATGGAACTAATTAACAAAGAATTAAAACAAATGAGTGACTTAAGAAAGAAAGTATCAGATGAAATCATTAATACAAAAGGTATTGGAGATATTATCAGAATGACCGCTTATGACAAGTGCCAAGAAGTAAGAGAATTACTTGAAAAAATGTTCAAAATAATTTATCGTGATTCATACGATACAACTCAAAAGAAACTTTGGGGATATTTCTGTGGAGTTTTAGAACATCCTCAGGCTGATGTATTAAATGAAGAATTTATCTCAACAATGAAAACGTTTGCTTTCATCACTGAGACTCATGAAAGAAAAGTAACTGTTCCTCTCGTGTTATAGAATAAACCTCACTAACTCACCTCTTTTTTATCTTTTTATGGCTTTTTTTTATCAGTAATCAATTTATTTAATAAGCACTTAACTTTATCAAGGAAAAGTGTAAGTATGTGGATGGCTATATTCATTAAAATGAAAAGGAACTCAAAATTAATTACTTATTATCAATATAATGACAGAACCTATAACTCCACGTCGAAAGAGACGACTTTCTGATATATTCCGATTGCCAAAAAAAGAGTCAAGGGAAGATGATAGTTCTTCTAAGTATAAATATGGTAAAAAATCTATACTCTTTATTGGTGATCTTATTGCTGATAAAAATGAATTAGTAAATACCTATTTAAATGGAAAGTATTTAGCTGGAAAATCTCAGAAAGTTGATAATGAAGTTATAGTTAAAAGACTTGACGATGAAGGTAAATGTAAAGTTGTTATTATGACATGTGAGGGAGAAGAAAATTACCCTGGTAATAGAAAAAGACTATATGAAGGAAGAGATATTGTAGTACTGACTTATGCTGTAGATAATTTAGAATCTTTTAAAAATATTGAAGAACTTTGGCTCCCAGAAGTTGCTTTTTATGATGAAGGAGCTTATCTTGGTTTAATAGGTACACATGGTGAATCTGATGCTGTTGTTACTCAAGAAGAAGTTTTACAATTTGCCAAAAATAATAATATTCCATTTGTAGCTGAAGTTTCATCAAAAAATTATTCAAATATAGATGAAACTTTTTTTGATTTGATACTAAAAGCAGTAAATGCAGACTTTGAAAAGAAAGGATTACCCTTAATTAAATAATATTATCTTTTGGTTGTGTTTCAATGGATAACTAATAATGTAAAGGACTGAATTAAATTAATTAATTCAATAGTTAATTAATTCTACATAACCAAATTTTATTCTTTATTCTTCGTGTTTAATTTACTGTCTTTGTTCAATTTATTCATTGACTGGTTTTATTTATTTTCATATGTAGTTGTCTTTTCATCAAAAAATTGAAGTGTCATCAAATAAG
>NW_008576192.1:0-2402 GCF_000257125.1 Entamoeba nuttalli P19
AAAAAAAAAGAAGAAGAAATATAGAAATGAATAAAATCAATTAAATTGATTTTTGTTGTTTAAAGTTTCTCCATAACAGAAATAAGAAGTGCATAAAGTTGAGTTGCAGTTTCAACATGAACATGTTCTTTTGGAGTATGAACATCATGAACTGATGGTCCAAGAGAAATAGAATGAAGGTTCAAATTCTTATATTTTTCCATAATAATAGAATTTTCAAGACCAGCATGGATTGCAACAGTTTTAATTTCTGATTTGTACATTTCTTTATAACATTCTTTAAGAGTCTTAAGTAAATGATTATTTGGTTCAGCTGGCCATCCACATGCATCATCAACTGCTTTTTCAAATGTAGCTCCATGACATTTAAACATTTTATAATCAGCTTCAACAAGAGTAAGCATATCTTCATCTTTACTTGAACGTGCAAAAATAGTAATATTGAATGTATTTCCTTCAAGTTTACCAATAGAAACTGATTGGGATGTTTCAACTAATCCTTCTACATCTTCTGAGAATCTAAGAACTCCATGTGGAAGTTTTTCAACTAATTGGAGACAATTACATGTTGAAGTATATGAAACAATTTGTGTTCCTTCAGCAAGTGGTGTTGATGAAACATTAATTTCTGGTTTAACATCACTAGTTCCACTATAAAGAGTAGTAAGTGCTTCATGATTAGCTTTAATTTCTTTCATAACAGCTTCTGCAATCTCATTTGGAACTGCAATAGTAACATTAGCATGAGATGGAATAGCATTGTGAGCATGTCCTGCTTCAAATTTAACAATATGATATTGATGTTTATTAACTCTTAAAAGAGAAGGACTATGAATAATAAGATCAACAACCCATTTAAGTGCATTAGCTCTTTGATGTTGAATATCAACTCCACTATGTCCTCCATTAAACTTTTCAACAACAATATTAATTGATGTTAATCCACTTTTAGCATTTTCAAATTTAACTGGAACTTTTCCAACTCTAAATGCTGTTCCTGCTGATGAAATTGTAACTTCTCCCCAATCTTCTGAATCAACATTAATAAGATATTTACATTTTTCTGTTAATAATTCACCTGGAACAAGTCCTGCAGCTCCAAGACATCCAATTTCTTCATCTGCTGTAAAAAGAAGTTCTAATGCTGGATGTTGGAATTTATCTCTAAGTTCCATATATGCAAGTCCACATGCAACTCCAGTTCCATCATCTCCTCCAAGAGTAGTTCCTTGTGCTGATAAAATACCATCTTCAAGTTTCATTTTAATTGGATCTTTAGTAAAATCATGTTGAACTCCTGCTGCAACAGTTCCTACCATATCATAATGTCCTTGAATACAAACTGATGGTTTATCTTCAAATCCTTTAGATGCTGGAACATAAATACAAATATTCTTTTCTTTATCTACTTTATATTCTAATCCTGATTTCTTTGCAATTTCAATTAACCAATTAGATGGTGCTTCTCTTGCTCCTGATCTTCTTGGAATTTCATCTAATGCAAGGAACCATTTCCAATATACTTTTGACCCTTCATCTTTACAAATATTACAAAGTTGGTTATACATTTCCATAGAATGTTCATATTTAAAGAGTGATTTAGCGTCCATGTTGTTATTTCATTTTACTTTTAAGTTTCTCTTGGTTTTATATCAACTGGAATGGTGTAGAAGATAAAGTGCTTAGTAGAATCTTATTCTATGACATTCTCGAATTATTTGATTCTAATTTTGTTTATTCTTATTTAAATTATTTCTTTCATATCTTCCTTTTATGTGTTTACTTTCTTCTTTTTTATAAAAACTTTAATAACCAAGAACTTTGAAGAATAGAACTAAATATTTTCTGAAATTTTCAGATTGGTATTGAAAAATAGATTTGATTGGAAAGTTCTTCCAATCAGAAATAAAATATGAGTAATGGTGATGAATTTATTACTATCCACAATCCAATTTATATATATCAGAAATATGGTATTGGAAAGTCTTTATTTAAACAGAAAGGGATAGACAAAGATGAACCAATAAGTATCATTACTAAGATTGAATATGTCTATCTTAATGAATTGAATGAAATTAATAAAGAAGACTATCGAAATATAGTATTAAATGAAAAAGAAAAAATGAAATATCAATTATATTGTGAATTAAAAAAGAAAGGTTTATTTATTAAAGATGGATTTAAATATGGATGTGACTTTGTTGTTTATAAGAACCATCCACAATATTGTCATTCATCTTATGGAGTAATTTTAATGAATATTCATCAATCTTTAATAAATAATGAATTAATTGGATTATGTAGATTATTACATAATGTAAAAAAACATTTATTACTTTGTAATTATGATAATTCATTCATAACAATGAAAGAAATTAATTGGGTTTCAATGGAAAATAAGT
>NW_008576193.1:0-1904 GCF_000257125.1 Entamoeba nuttalli P19
GAAAAACAAAAACAAGACAATCAAGAAGAAGGAAATATAGTTGTTGTTGAAAAAGAAATTAAAGTTGAGGGTGAGGTTGTAGCTGAAATGGTTTCAAATGAAGTACCTCAAATAGTTGAAGTGAAAGAAATAAAAAATGAAACAATAATTCCTGTTAAAGAAGAAAAGAAAGATGAAGTTGTTTTAGGAAGTACAAGTATTATGGAAGATATACTAACAAAAGAAGAGAGTGAAGATAGTGAACTTGTTGTTGTACCAGCAACAGATAATGAATCAAGTAAAGAAGAAGATGATGATGACGAGGAGGTAGAGGAAGAAGAAGAACCAACAAATACTTTCATTTAAGTAATTTAGATTTTATTTAGAGTATTAAAGAATTATACTTGTATTATAGATAAGGGAAATCAATAAGACCGAAGAGAATAAAAAGAAAACACAATAACATTAATGATAGTAATTCATAAGAAAGTAAATAATAATAAGAATTAAACTCTCTTAAATTTTGTTTCTAAATGATCTAATCGTTTGAATAATTTCATTGCTTTCTCGTTATCTAAATGCCCAATAAGATTATCTTTACATTTAGAATTAGAATTCTTAATTAAATTCACACCACGAATAGTAAGTTGATTGAATTCTTTAGATAATTGACTTTCAACATTTTCCATTTGTTTTTCAAGTGGTTTTAATTCACTTACTTTTTTAATTTGTTTAATCTCTTTCTCAACTTTATTAATTTCTGATTTGACAATATTTTGTTTCTTAATATTTTGTGTTGACTTCTTTAAATCTTTTAATTCAGTAATAGTCTTTTTCATTCCATTCTTTAATGTCTTCCAAACAAGTTTTCGTTGTTGTTTGGCTTCTTTTAAAGCAGCCCTCATATTAACAATTTCATTATGTGCATTAACAGCAGTTTGATTAAGACTTTCCATAACTTGGAATTTACATAAAGTCTTTCCACTAAGTTGTTTTAATTGATTATTCCATATTTTCATATATTCACGAATTTTATCAGCAATAGTTTGTGCTTCAGTAATTTTAACATAAAATGTTTTCTTTTGTTCATTAGCAACTTCACGTTCAACTTGAGTTTTTTCATTAGCCTTTTCAATAGCATCACGAACATCAAGTTCAAAAATAATCTTGTCTTCTTTTGCTTTTTGTTTCTTTTCTTTATCTAAAATAACCATTACATTCTTATATAAATCAACTTTCTTTTGTAATCCTAACTCATCAATAATATGTTGTTGATCAACTAATGGAAGTGTTCTTAAAATATCTCCCATTTCTTCTGATAATCTTACTCGTTGTTTCTTTAATTTTAACATAGATAAGTTTAAGTCATCAACTTTCTTTCTAATGTCAACCAAATCATTAGGAGCAGCTTGTTTTTCTTTCTTGGCATAATCTAATATTCGTGCATAAAGTTGTTTTTCTCCATCAAGAGTGCTTTTGTATTGAGAATCAAGTTGTCTACAAGCCAATGTAGCAGTACTAATAAGTAATTGTCCAGCTGTTGGAAGGAGTTCTATGTGAGTGTTAACGTTAGTTTTTTGAATAGGATTTGGAGTTGGTCCATTTGAAATTGGGGCATTCAATTGAAGTTCTGGAGTTAATGGAATAACAGGTGGATGAGGGACTGGTTGTTCTGGTTGTCCATTGACTGGTTGAGATCGAACAATAGTCAATAATAAAACAACAAATAACATTTGCATTTTTATTTTTTGATATTATGACTTTTTAAGTTCTTGATTTTTATTTCTTCTTGTTTTTCAAATGTGTTTTTTCCTAAATATTTTTGAATTTAAAGGAAAAATGAGAAAGTTGAGAAAAGAAGTAGAAATTGAGAGGAACAAGGGATAATGACAATAAGTGGTATTCTTATGAGTACAATTAAAAAA
>NW_008576194.1:0-865 GCF_000257125.1 Entamoeba nuttalli P19
TAATAAAATTATAATAAAATAAAACTATAATAAAAATTAGGTTTAATAAGAGAAACTGTTGAATCTTAAATAATCAAGATGTCCAAAGTCTCAAGCGCTGTTTTACGTCAAGGTGTTGCTACCATTCTTAAAGAAAAGAAAGAAAGAAAGTTCGTTGAAACTGTAGAACTTCAAATCGCACTTAAGAACTATGATCCAGATAAAGATAAACGTTTTGCTGGTTCAGTCAAATTACCAAATATCACCAAAGCTAACTATAAGGTCTGTGTTCTTGGAGATGCCCAAGCATGTGAAGCTGCTCAAAAAGAAAATATTCCATTCATGGACGTTGATGCTCTTAAGGCTTTAAATAAAGACAAAAAGTTAGTTAAGAAATTAGCCAGAAAATACAATGCATTCCTTGCATCAGACTCTGTTTTGAGACAATTACAAAAGATCCTTGGTCCAGGACTTAACAAGGCTGGTAAATTCCCAACCCTTCTTGGAAAGAATGAAGATCTTAAAGTTAAAATTAATGAACTTCAATGCCAAGTTAAATTCCAATTAAAGAAAGTATTGTGCATGGGTGTTGCTGTTGGAAATGTTAAATTAACTGAAGACCAATTAGTTGCTAACATTGAAAGATCAATTTCATTCTTAGTTTCACTTCTTAAGAAAGGATGGCAAAACATTAAATGTCTTTACATTAAGAGTTCTATGGGTGCACCAATTAAGATCTATTAAGCAATACTGACAAAGGAACGCACCAATACAATTGTATTGGAAGCTTTAATTTTGGATTCTTTATTAAAAGTATTTATTTGTTATTCTTTTTGTTATATACAACAATGATTTATTATTTTTTTGTTAAATAATTTCTTCTTTA
>NW_008576195.1:0-378 GCF_000257125.1 Entamoeba nuttalli P19
TGTCCATTCTTCTATTTGTTGAATTTCTTCCATTGTTTTTTTCATTACTTTTCTTCTTAGTCTCTCTTCTTCTTGTTTCTTTCTCTCTTCTTCTTCTCTCTTCTTTCTTTCTAAATAATCACTGTAATGTGTGAACCATTCTTCTTTCTTCTTATTAAATTCTGTGATGATTGTATCTCTTTCTTCTGGTGTTTTGAATAGTTTATTCATTTTCATTTCTTCAATATTAATGATTTTATCTATTAGTTCATTCTGTGTTTTACTTATTGTTTCTTCATCATTGTTACATTCATCTATGATTCTTTCAACTCGTTTCTTTATTATTTCTATTTGACTGATTGTTTTTTGTCCTTTTTCTATCACTAATTTTCTTCTTCT
>NW_008576196.1:0-34655 GCF_000257125.1 Entamoeba nuttalli P19
GAGAGTCGATGCTTGAATTATATTAGTGTTTGTGTGATGTTTCAGACATGCTACCTTCAGTTTCAAAAAGAGTAAATAAAAAAAGATAAGAATAAAACTATGTAGTTATATTGAATCTAATGGCTCATCTTTTGCATTGATATATCATATAAATTGTATACAAGTTATTATAAAAGATAAACAGACATAAGTGTTTATAATTCTTGTATTTATCTTACTTTTGTATTTTTTTAGGAGTAAAAAATTATAAAATAAATTATTCTATAAGTTCAAAATATTTTGCCCCAATACCATTATAAAAAATTATATACAAACCATTTACATTCAAAAACACTTATTTTCATGACTAATTGTATAGCTGCTTATTAGGAAGCTAAATTAATATATTATAGAAACTCGCTATTGAACGTCAAATTTTAAAAACTTCAAAATGAAAGAATCTTAACTTAAGTATTACATATTGGAGTTGTGTATAAAAGTGATGTAGTAGTGTAAAATTTATATGATGCATTAATTTAAATAAAAATACAGTAAGAAATGTAACAGTATTTTCTGTGTTAGTGTTATTCAAAAAATCAAGTCTTACTCATATAAGAATTAAAACCAATGATAAATTAATAAACTCTTCTCTTTTACAACTATAAAAAATATTTGCTTATTCAAGCCTCCAGTTTAAAACATAACTTTTAAAAACTAATCATTTTTTTTTAAATTAATATTGATAAAATCTTAATGGGTTTGTCGGTGAAGCAGCAATAGCTTTCATTCCAATATAAACTGCCCCAATTAAAATACCATTTAATGCCATATTTGTTAATATATTTGCTATATCAACCAATGAAATTTCTGTTACACCTAAAGATATTAATGTGTCAATAATAACCTGAAGGTGAAGTTTTGTTGTTTTCTTTGTTGTAAAGATAATTTCTAAAAGATTACGATAAACAATTAAGCGTAATGTTTCAACCAATTCTAATATTCCAATTTGAACAAATTCTAAATCATATTTATTAATAACTTTCTCATACAAACTAACATCACCTCTATTGACTGCATTTGATAAATCAATTAATATCTTATTTCCATACTTTTTCATTTCTTCCATTGGAAGATACATTCCACAACGTAATTTCAATGGAACGAGATACATTAAAATTTGTTTCTTAAATTTATCATTTGCAACAAGATATGCCTTTTCTAAAGCTTCTGCTGCTCCTTTGTAATTTCCTATTTTAACTGAAATTAATCCATAACAATATCCAAATATTCCACGGTCTCTTTCATTAATAAATAAATTATAGTCTATTTTATTGAAATAAGATGATACACAGTCAATAGCTTCTTTGTAATTACGTGCATGATAGAAAATACCTACAATATACCCAATTACAAGAATAATTCGTTCTTTCATTATTGAAATTGTTCTAAAGAATATTAGAAATAAATATTAAAATAACACCTAAATAACGTACCAAACTGAATTACTGTTTTCGTTATATCATCTATAAGATAAAAATCCTTTTGGCTATATGCTTGTCGTGTTTGTTTTACAAGTAATTTAATAATATTTCTAATATCAGAAATAACATTTTTATCGTTAATGTCTTGATTTAAACAAATTTTTAAGTCATCTAAAAGTTGTTGTGCCATGATGAGACTTTATTGAATTTAAGTTTAAGTTCCTTTTTTTAAGTTCTTTTTCATTATTTATTCGACAATAAAACTGTTTTTAAAAGAAATATTCCATACCGGTTTAAACAAAAATTAGATATGACACATGAGTAATTATGATAGAATAAAAAATATTTGTTTTCGCTGAGACATTAACTTTCTAAAAGTAAATTAAAAAAATCAATAAACACTTTTAATTTACACTTGTTTTTAATCCTTATAATTATTCTAATAAGAAACAAAAAAGGATGAATTAGAAATAATCATATAATACCGTTTATTAAGAAATTTTAAAAAGAAACTTTTAAGACTGAACCTATTTATCAATTATAAGGGTTTACATAATATCCTCTTAAGATGAATGTAATATAATATCCATAAACTTTCTTTTTGTTCCAGTGTATTCATATATATTACTTTACTTCTCTTATAAATAAAATAGATTATTTCATTAGTACTTTAATAATAATATTATTATTAGACAAACAAATCATTCAATTTAATTATCTTATTTTATTAATAACCTTGTTCATCATAAAATTGTTCTTCCCATTGTTCTTCCTCTCTTTTTAATTCTGGAAAATCATTAATTGTCATTCCCCATGAATAGTCATAGTAATTAACTCTTCTCCATATTGGATATGTTCTTTTTCTTCCTTTAATATTTTGATATCGTAATACTCTTCTTCCACTTTGGTATTGGTCAACAAAAGTTTCTTCAGTTTTACCTTGGACAACAATTATTTTTTCATTTCTTTTATCATTTTCTATATCAAAGAACTCCTCTCCTGGCTCAGAACTTGCTTTAATAATATTTAACAATTGTTGGTACTTTGGCTGATTTTCTTCTGTGATTATTTTAATCTTTTTTTCTTTACGTCCTTTTTGTGTATGTTTTTCTTTCTGAGTTTGTGAAGGATTATATGGTGAAAATGTTGACTTTAATTTACTTGTAGAAGTATCTTCTTGTGTTTTAAATTTCTTTTCACTTTCTGCCCTTGAACTTTTTCTGCCTTTTTTTTCTTTAGGTTCACTTATCTCTTGAGTAGTAGTTTTTTTCCATTTATCAATAGGTTTTTCTTCCCACTCGGGTGTGCTTTTAACTGGCTGACTTCCTACAATATCAGAAATGCCTGATAACCCATTGTTATTTTCATTACCTTCTTTTAATTTTATCTCATCTTTTACAGGTTTTTCTTTATCAATTTCATTTGTCATTTTTTCTTTGATCCTCTTCTCTTTCTTTCCTAACACTTCATTTTTAATTTCTTTCATTGCCTTACTAATATTTTTCTTTTCTTCTGGTTCATCTTTCTTTAGTAGACTCTTTCTCATTTGCTTTGTACCACTTAGTCCTTTCTTTGTTTTATTTTCACTATCTTTCATTAACTCTTTTTCTCTTTCAAGAATTCCTTTCTTTTTTCCTTTCTCTTTATTGTCTTCTTTTAATTTTGGTTTTTTCTCTTTTTCTTTATCAATTTCTTTAGAAAGTTCCTTAACAATTTCCTCTTGTTCATCTTCAGGTAATGGCATAGCAACAAGATCTGCTGCACCAGCCACATCATCAATTTGAGAAGATAAAAGATTGTCTAATTGATTTAAACTTTTTCTCATTGCCTCTTTGTCTACAATTTCTTCCATTTTTTTTTCCCCACTTTGGTTTGTAGAATTTTTTAATAATTGACTTGAATTAAGTGAACCAAGACTTGGGACTTTTTGGCTCATTTGTAAGGTAATTTTATTTTTTGTTTCTTGTTCAATTTCTTCTTTCTTTACATTAATTGCACTCACCTTTTTATCTAAAATATTAATAGTATCTTTTATTTCTTGAATAATTTTCTTTCGTTCTTGATTTTTTGATTCTTTTTCTTTCTCTCTTTTTTCTCTAATTGTTTCTCCATCTTTTATATCTTTACCTTCTTGCCCTAATACTTCACTAGTTTCTTCCATTTTAACTACCTTTTTTGGTTCTTCTTTTTTCTTTCCTTTAGTTAAAGCAGCGAGACTTTCAACTACTTCAAGACTTGCTGCTGAACTCTCTTCATATTTGACTGGAACAGCTTCATCTTTTTCAATAATTTTTTTTGGTTCATCATTTTGTTTAAGTTCATCTGAACTCGTGTATTGTGTATCTCGTTTTTGACTTCCACTTTTGATTTCACTAGTTTCATTTGCATTCTTTTTTTGATTCTTTAATCTTTGACTCATCCAACTTACTTTTTGACTCATAATTTCTTTCTTATTTGTTTCTGGACTTTTTTTTGTTTCTTCTTCAATAATACTTTCGAGATGTGACTTGTCATCTTCTTTAATTAATGAAGAAATATATGATAATTCTCTTTCATCATATTCTTCTTGAGCAAGATTTTTCTTTGTTTTTGAACTATTTAATTCACTAACACGAGTAAATCGCTGTTTTTTTTCTAAACCTCTTGATTTTATTCCAATAGTAAATTCTGGAGTTGATTTAATATTTTGTGATGAAAATGGAGTTGATGAAATTTCGTTTCTTGCAATGTCCACAACTTCCATTTCTTCAGAACCTTTATTATCGACTAACGGTACTGAAGATGTTGTTTTCCCTTTTTGTTCTGTTGAAACAATATCCATTTGTTTTTGGTCTTCATCATTATGAATAACCGTTGGTATTTCACTTATAGAATCTAATTTTTCATTCTCATCAATTAATTGAATATCTTTTTTAAGAATAGAATCTCTTACCATAATTTGAGGTTGTTTTAATGGTACTGGTTCATCAGAAGAAGTATGTTGTGAATTTTGTGAATTACTTAAACTTTTAGGATTTAAAGGTTTAGTAAAGTCTGAGTGTTTTCTTTCTTTTAGTTTTGCTACATCAGTCGGTTCATATTGTTTTAATTTATCAGCTTTTCTAGAAGATAAATAACCTTAGGTTAACAGGTTTGATAACAATCAATCTCATTTGAAAAACCTACATACTAACAACAAACTCGTCTGTCATATAAAGAGTTGGTGCTGATAAAAAATTCTTCTTTTGTGATGAAGATGAATCAGTTGATATTTTATTAACTTCAATTTTTTCTAATGTCTTAATTTGAATTGGAGGAGCAACAGCTTCGATAGTATCAAAAGTTGTAGTGTCACTTTCTTGACTCATTTCTTATTTTTAATTCTTTTTGGTATTTTTTTAGTTCTTTTTACTATTTGTTATTAACCTTTTTATTATAATATTCTTTTTTTTGTTATTGTTTTTCTCTTTTCAGAAATAATTATGAAACAATCTTAGATTCTTACTCTTTAAAAAAAAACAAAAATTAACCATAAGAAAAACATTTTTGAGCTCTAATTTTAAAGAGAGCCCAAACATAAATATCAGTTAAGAGTTTATTGATGGGATAGATTCTTTGAGATATTGGAAGATATTTAATAAGCTTTCAATGATATACACATTAATTAATTTGTTTTCATTAAGACATCGAAGGTCAAAGATTTTTTGTTGATTAATTTCCATAGAATCAGAGAGACTAATTGATATATTTTTAGAATTGAGTAGATGAGATTGAAAATTGATTATTTTTTCAATAATAGTTAATAATAACAAAATTTTATTAGGTTCATAAGGATTTTTGCAATTACATAAGTGAATGAAAATCCATTGAATTCTTATAAAAAGCAATAATTCTTTAGTAGATTCTATATTTATTTTCCATTCAGTGTCTATTTTTGCAATAAGTGAAAATATGAGATTTTTTGTAGAGTCAATAATATACGGGAATTTTATTAATGGAGATGAAAGAATAGAATAAGAGTCTTTAAATCCTTTATAAGACTCATTAAATAATTGGACCCAAATACGTTGATAATCTTCTTGATAAATCATTGGAATATATCTATTAAAATAAGGGATTTGATTAAATACAGTTGGTGAGAGTTTAATAATTGGTAAAGAAGCATTCATATTAAACACAACACTTCCATTTTGAAACCAACAATAGTTATTTAATGAAGGATTAAGTTGTTGTAATAATGAAACATCTTGTTCATTAACAATATTATATCTAACATAAGAAATATCAATATAAATCATTACAATACAAGTAAGATATTTAATTGTAGGATCATTTAAAGGCTCATAATTATTTTCATTAATCATATTAAATATTAACATCATTTCATAGTCCAAACCAAATAATTGATGAATATTTTGTTTTTGAATTAAATCCATATCTTGAATAAAATTATATTGTGAATATACTAATTGAAGAAAGAATGTGTCAAGAGACTTACCAAATAAAGGGTCAAAAGAATAAATTAAAAGATATTGTATTGGAAGAAATATTTTTTGTTTTTTTTGTTTTAAGAAGAATTGATCCCAATTTTTTATAGATTTTAACATAGATAAATAAGAATGAAGAATACCTTGTGCAAAAATTAAAGAAGTTTTAGATAATTTTTTCTTTTCTGAATCTAATAATGTAGTTTTTTGAAAATAAGAATCAGTAAATAGCCATCTAATATCGATATGCATTGGTGTTTGTTCTTCAAAATCATTAATGTCATTATTATTAAGATTAATTAATCTTCTTTGAGTAAAATCTCCTAAAGAATAATGTTGTAATTTAAAATATCCACTTAGTAATTTATATGTTATTGATTTTGATGATTTTTGAATGAATAACATTCTAATTATTAATGAGTATAATCGAAATAAAATAATTCCTCCATCAAATTCAAGTGTATCTGTTTGAAGATGTTTCTTTAAAACAAGATCAACATATGTTTTTATTATTCTATAATGTTTAATATATATTCTAAAAAGATTTAAATAACATGTTAGTGACTTAAATATATAACGTAGAACTTCAAATAATTTTAATCTTAATTGAATTATATATGAAAATGGATTCATTGTATTAAAATTGATTGAATAACTACAAGAATATAATAACTCTACAAATGTTCCAAATATTTCACTATTATTCATAACAACTTCACATAAAAAATACATATTTGAATATTCAAAACATTCTTCTAATGCTTTATAAACATTTGTAATAGAATTAAATATAATACTATAATATTGGGTTATTGATTCTTTTGAATTTAGTAAAACTGTTATTTGATTTCTTCTTAATTTAAATATTTCTAATACACCTTTTACAACAATTGTATTTATTTGAAATGAATTTAATGACTCTTCATATCCTATTACTCCTTTTCTTATTTTAGTAAGTAATTCATATTTTATTCCTGATGGAAGTAATGATATTATAATTGAATTTGTAAATGAATTTAAAATTACTGGTCCTAATTCAATTAAAAATTGATAAAGTAAATGTTCAGTTTCTTCTTCATTTTTTATTATCATTTCACAATATTTATCACAAAAGAATGAAATAACATTAGTTCCACTTGAAAAATATGAAAAAAACCGTTGAAGTAAACCATTTTTAAACATAATTGGAGTTGTTGTTACAAATATAGTAATTGATTCATTAATAATAGGAATTTCCATTAAAGAATTAATATATTCTAATAAAGGGTGACATTCATTCATATTATTTTCAATAAGACAATCCATTATTTCTATTATAAAATTATTAATTTTATGTTCCATTTCTTCTGTTATTTTAATACCAAAATTATTATCAATTCCATGCATACAACAATATCCTTTATTTGATTGTGTTGGTAATTCTTTTATTTCTTTTGAATATTTTGATGGAAGTAAATCTTTAAGTTTTTGTTTTCTTTCTTTAAATTCATTTTTATTTCTCTTTTCTTCTTCATCTATTTTTTCTTTAAAAGCTTTAAATGATTCTAACTTTTCTTTAGCACTTTCTTTACTAAAAAGTATTTGAATTCCTTCTTTCTTTTGTTGACTTCTGTGTAATGTTTTTAATTTTTGTTCATCTTTTTCAATTCTTTGTTCTAAGGTATTAAAACCATTTCCTTTTTTCTTTTTCTTATTTTCTGTTAAAATAATTTGACTTTTATTGATTTCTACTGAATCTTCTCCTACAAGTAAAATCGTAGAATCTTTTTCTATTTTCGTTGATTTGTTATTAATAGACTCATCATGTGTTGGAAGAATAAGAACTGGAGATGATCCAGTCAATAATGTTGGTGTCTCAGATACTTTTAATTTATGTTCTATTCCACACTGACAAATCATATTAATATTTCCTTTTCCTTTTGTATGGTTATAGTGATTGTCCATACTCATACGTTCATTACATGATTCACAAATAAATAATATCTTTTCAGTACATGAACAAATATAATAACTATCCGTAAGAAAACGACAACAGTGTGGTGCTGGTAAATTTTGCAAATAACTTTTTTTTAATTTTTCATTTGTAAATATAAAATGGTCAAATTGGGTTGTAACATTAACTGGTTTAAGTGTTTCTTTAACCATTTCTTTAACCATCAGTTGTTCTTCATCGTTAAGGACTTTTCCTTTACTTTTTTTTAATGCTATTTGATATAATTCATCCATCTCCCACTTTTTTGACAAAATTATTTAAGTTCATTTTTTTTTCATATATATTTTTATTGTTTTTTATAACATATTTTTTTAAATGAATTTGTTTATTTTTGGTTTCAATACTAAAAATAAATCAATCTTTAATATTATTATTATATTAAATAGTTTCATTTGTTTTTAAAAATAAATAATAACAAAAATTTCACTCAACTTTATATTACATCATCACTCTGTACTTCTATTTTAGGATGCTAACATATCAATATGAATAAACAAGATTGTATCTACATTATTAATGAGATTTAGCTTGGTTCTTTGAACAAAAAATATGTTAATATAACAAAAAAACTGGCAATTATCATAGTTTTTTTTTACAAAATCATATTTTGTTTAAGTAGTAAATAATATTCATTTAATCAACTTGATTGATATTAATAGGTTTTCTTTAATATTATTATTATTTAATTCAAATATACTACGTATTTTTTTTTTGATTTTTTAGTTATTATCATTGTCTTTATTATACTTCTTTTTATTCTTGTTTGATTTTTACTGTAATTTTAAATAACTTCTTCGTTCTTTATTTTCTTATTGTATGATGAATGAACGTTTCATTACCACTATACTTTTATAACTAATTTTCTTTTAGTATTAGCTATACCAAATATTTCATTTTCCTTGGATAATATTCATTATATATTCCTAATTTCATCTTAGCAAATATCATTTCTTATATTACAAAAAATATTATTCCATCATAATACTTCATTATACTCTTTGTAATATTAACTAATAGATTTTCTATACAAAGACAACGTCATAACTAGATAATAGTTGATAATTCAATATTTAGATTTGTATTGATGTTTGTGTGATGTTTCTCACATGCAATCTTTATTACTCATAATTTTAATACAAAGAAAGATAAAAGAAAATGATAGAAGAATAATTAAGAATAGTTAAACAAAACCTAGTTAACCATAAGAAGTCTATTATTAAATAAATGAGAAATAGATTTACATGTCATGAACAAATGGACTATTCATTGATGGTGGAACAAAAGGAATATTCATTGTACCATTTATTGGATTTAATGAAGTTAATGGTGACATACTATTTATTTGTGTAGCAGGATTCATTGTATCAAGAGAAGTGAGTTGTTGATATTCATGAACTGAAGGAATAGATTGAATTGAAGGAACAGCTAAATTATCTTGTTCTTGAATATCTTTATTAAGACACCTTCTTTCTTTAGACTTATTTTGCTTTGCAATTTCCAAATACTTTTCTTTTTCAGAATCAGGAAGTTCTTTCCACATATTAGATAACGTAGTCATTCCTTTTCCTCTACTACCTTTTTCTCTAACATTTTCTTTGTGATCTTTACAAAATAATAAAAAAGGATTACACTCAGCACGATTTCTTTCAAATGAACATTTTTGAATCTTTTTTTTCTTTTGAGCAATAAATTCACCTCCTAACATTACTATTTGAACAGCTGCTGCTTTTCTAAATAATTCCAATGTTCCATCATCAAGTTTATCTTTCCATAATAATTCTGCTTTTTCATTAGCTTCTTCATATTGAATATCTTTACTCCTCATTAACTCTTTTGATTTCCAATATATAAAAAGTGCTTGTGCCATTTCTTCAACATCCTCATTAATTTCTTTTTTCTTTTTCAATTTTTTATCTTCTTTATTTCTATAATATATTTCTTGTTCAATACCAAATTGGTAAGGTTCTATCTCAGAGTTGAAACTCATTGATTAACTTTCATACAGTTACTTTCAACCCTTTTCCTTTCTTTTCTTCTCTTATTCCTTTTTCTGATATTTGGTTTACTATTATAAATAGTTAAAAACTTATATTTTTATTATTTTCTTTTTGGTAGGTATTTTACCCTTCCTTTTTTCCCTTTTTGTAATTAAAAATCCCATCAAGGACGTTTTTTAATTTCATTAGTTTTAGTTCATTAAGACTTAATTAAATTCATCTTTTAAGTAATGGTGTAAAGAGAATTTAATAACGTTTAAAATAAATTAAGATTTGATCAAAGAGTATAAATTTAATTCTAATTTGATATAATAAATACATACTATTGACTTCCAACCCCTCTTTATAATTCTCTTTAAATTCCAAAACTATTTCTTGATTTTTGAAAGTGTATTTAGTTTAAAATATTATAATTCAAATTTCATTTAAAACTTAATTTTTTTAAACAGAATTTAATTTATTTTCAAATTTGATAGTCTTTCATTTAATGGTCTGTTTTTTTAATCCAAATAACAACGCCTTTAAGTTCTGTTAGAACGTTGCATTAAGTATTAAGAGAATTTAACATAGTCATAAGAAAAAAATAATGAAATTGAATTTGTAAATTCTAAAAAGAAAGCCAAGTGATGATTTTATTATAAGAATTGTTTTTCAAAGAAAATAAGAAAAAATACCACTAAAAATTAATTTTTCAATGAGCATGGGAAGTACCACATTCAGGCCTAAAGACCGCCATAAAACTAAGAAAAATGGAATGCTTGAATTATTTAAAGGACAAAAGCCTGAGTCAAGAAGTGTTCCACCCCAATTGTCTGAAAGGACATTGACAACAACTGACATCGAATCAACACGGTCACATGAGCCATTACTATTTCTCAGAAAGAGTGAATCCCATAAACCTCAATTCAGATTAAAGACACATACATTTGATGGGGTTCCATTAGTATTAGAAAATTCATTTCGATTTATCGAGAAGGTAACACGGGAAACAAAAGCGGTAAAACCATATTCTCAAATGACTGAAATAGAATTAAATGAATTTATTAATAAATTTGGAGAAGAGAAATTGACAAAATATGTAAAAGAAAAACAATTAGGAAAAGACGTTAAGAGAATTTCATTAGAGAAACTTATTAAATTAGGGATTAATGAGAAAAAAGCTATTACTATCCAAAATGATATTATTAATTATGAAAACAAATCAAAAATTGGTAAACATATTTTACTTATGAAAGTTAATTCAGATAAAGCTTTGAGAAAAATGTTTGAATTAATGAAGGGTTATGAAGTAAATGAAATAAAACAATTTAATGAAATGCCTAAAGATGAAGCACATTTAATTGCTTTTATGGCAATTAGAACATTTTTTGCAAAAAAACGACCTATTTTAATAAATGAAAAGAAAGCACATGAATTATTTGAAGGATATAATCAACTTAAAAATGATGAAATTCAATTAATGAATGAAGTTAGAAAATTTATAGGAAGTCTTGAACAAAATGGAGTTATTCTTCTTCGTACATTAAAATTTATTCATAGAATGATTTCTGATGATAAGAGTTGTTATTATTATTGTAAAGAATTATTTCTTCATACCATGTTTTCTTTTTTCTATGAAGGTGATTCTAGTAAAGTTCCTAAATTTTATTTTCTTGTTGATTTAATAGATAAGTTAATACCAGTTTGTTATTTATACTCTTTTATTAAAAGTATTTATTGAACAAGACCATTTATTCTCTAGAAAAAAACTCAAAGTAAATTGGAAAGAGTTTTTGAATCAGATAGTCTTTATGGTGGAGAAGTAATTTTATATATTGAACAACCTAGTAAAATTCCATTATATATGATACTTAATCAAGAACAATTAAATAAAGAATGTTTAAATACTTGGGTTGGAGGAAAACTTTATTTAACAAATTATCGATTAATATGGAGAACATCAAATGAGTCATTAGGTTCAATGGCACAATGTTATTATTTTAATCAAGTTCCATTGAAAATGATTTTTGAAGCTAATGCTGTATCAGGAAATGGTAGTAATTCATCTCAATGTCCTCATTGTATTAAAATTATTTCACGAGATAATAGAATATTACTCTTTTCAATGGAAAATGAACAACGAGTAATCTCATTTAAAGAACGATTAATTTATATAGCAAATAAAGTAAGAAATCAAACAATGAAAATAGATGATTATGAACAGTTTTATTTCAAAAATATTTTTGAAAATATTTGGGAGAAAACTGCAACAAGACTTGGAGTAGATATTAAATCACCAAATTCATTATTTTGTGTTCAAAATAATTTAAAAGATAGAAATAGATGTAGTTTTGAAGGAATTACTTTTAGACATTATCAATTAATTGATGAAACACATTTAGAAATGGATGAATTTAAACGTTCACCTATATTAATACATAGAGATAAGTCAGGGTCTTATCTTTTTAAATTACAATATATTTTTTGTAAAGATCATACTACTTCACAACTAAAGTATCCAGATGAACTTAAACAAATATTTACTACAATATGTACAACTGAAATTGTTTTTGTTAATTCAACTTATAATACAAATCCTTCATTATTAAAAACGTGTGATACTCTTCAAGATTCTTTTCATAATAAAATTGTTAAATTAATGAATGATGTTAATGAAAAAACTATAGGAGAACTCAATGGATATATTAATTATTTACTTGAATATCAAGAAATTATTTTATCTGTTACTATGAATATTATTAACAAATTAACTCATGGAGAATCTATTATTCTTCTTCCAAATACAAAAAATGCATCAGAAATAGGAATTTATACTTCATTGATTGAATTATTAACAGATAAATATTATAGATCATTTGAAGGATTCTTAGAATTAATTTTTAAAGAATTTGTACAGTATGGATATTTTAAAACTATTTGTCAATATAATCTATATCCCGTTCATTTTCTTGTATTCTTAAAAATGGTTCATTCATTCATTTATTATTATCCTTATCAATTTGGATTCAATTCAACACTCATTCATTTCCTTTATCAACACTGTAATTCTGGACGATTTTCTGCATTTGAAGGAAGTTCGACTCAAGGGGTTTTTGTATATTTATATTCAAATAAAGAATTCTTTGTAAATAACTCATTCGTTAATGAAGAATGCGACTTTTATCAGAAATATTGTAACAAAGAACTACCATTAGTACATTGTCCATATTTCTTCTTTAGATGGATGAATTATACATATAAACAAACTGACTTATTTAATACCTCTGCTGCTGTTAACTTTGACCTTCATGAACGAGGAACTTTAACAGAAATACCAAGTTATATTAAAGATGTATCTAAAGCTGAAGTAATTAATCTTAGTAATAACCCATTAATGATTATTCCAGAATGTCTTCAAGTATATACTACATTACAAAAATTAATATTATCAAATTGTAAGTTAAATTGTATTCCTAAACATTTCTTTGATTCATTGACTCAATTAACATATTTAGATATTTCAAATAATAGTGGAACCAAATCTATATTCTTTACTCCTTTATTAAGTAGTTTAACTAACTTAAAATATCTTGATTTATCATCTCAAGTTTTCTTTGAACCAAATGCATTAGATAAATTTATATTTCCTGTAAATTTAAAAACATTATTATTAACTAATTGTATTAATAAATTACCATACTCATTGACTAAAATTAAAGAATTAGAAACACTTGATATTTCAAGAAATAGTTGTATTAATATTTCTATACTCCCTCAACTTACAAGTCTTAAGAATTTCATATTAGAATCATGTGAACAAAAAACATTACCTATTCAAATTAGTTTTTTAACTTATTTAACTAAATTAGATGTTGCTGATAATGAAATTAAAGAATTACCTTATTGGCTTTATGAAATGACTCAATTGAAAGACCTCAATTTAAGTACCAATTTATTGAAATATATTTCTATAAAACAAACTCAATTAACCTCATTAACTCATTTTGATATAAATAATAATTCAATTAAATCATTACCTGTTGTTCATCCATTATTAAATGGAGTTATTAATTGTTTTATTCCTCCCGTTATTAGTAAGATTCATGTGTTATCATCATCATTTGGAATTGAAACTATGAAAATGATAACTGATGAATGGATTTCTATGACAAATAATAGTACAAATAATATTATATTTCTTCATTCAACTGATGAAATTTGTGGAACTTCTTCTCTTAATAAAAAAGATTATTTTACTTTTATATATCATGATGACTCATCACCAATATCATTTAATTTTTCACGGAATGATTGTTATTTAATAGTGTTTACATCAAAAGAAATTGAAACCATTTATTATTGGAAATATTATCTTAATTTGGTATTACCACAACAAATGTCTGTATTTGTTTTATTACTTGCTGACATTAAGTCATCAGAAAAAGATTTTATTGAATCAACAGTCAAAGATACTTTTAAACAATGTGACTTTCTTCATCTTGCAAAAGGAAAAGAGAATAGTAGAATAATGGCAGAAAAGTTTATTGAATGGATAAAAAAATTTAAACATAGATGGGAAAATGAAGAGTATGAACTTCTTGAAATTGACCAAGAATTATTAAATTGTGAAATTAATCCACCAATTGTTAATAGGGCTCAATTAGAAAAAATTATTGAAACTTTTGGAATCAACAAAGAAAAACATACACGATTTATTGATGAGTTAAATCAAAGCGGAACAATTATATCAAGTGCTTCAGTATTAAATATTATTAAAAATAATGCACCAGACTTACTTAAAGTTTTACCTTGTTTTGATTCTATGGAAGAAGTATTTATTCTAAAAACTAATTTATTTGAGAAGATATATGATATAATGTATAAAAATTCAACAAAAGGAATTGGAATAATGAGTGACATATATTCTAAATTACAATGGTGTGGAAATATGAATATTACATTATTCTCTTTTATATTATTCAAAATGGAAATACATAATATGTTATGTGTTTACTTTGACGAATGGTTTAAAAAGTTTCATTTAACTAATAATTATGAAGGATTTAAACAAGAAGGAGGAATAGAAACCTTAAAAGAATTATTAAACAAGCCAATGGAATCTCAACATAAATTAGTTTTAATTACTAAAGAAAGCATCACAAATTCACAAAGAACTAACACTAAAATATCTGAACAAAATCAACAATTGATTGAATTAAAAGATGATTCTATTCCTGAATCAAAAGAGTGTATTCCTTTTGTTCCTTTCAGTTTACACAGTACATTATCTATAGCAAATTCAAAAGTCATAGAACGTATTTGGCCTAAACAATTAGAAAAAGGATATAATGAGTATGCCTGGTCATTTAGAATTAATTATGTTCCTCCATTAATATATGACCATATTTTGGCATTAATTTTAGTTAGTAATTCAAAAATTATTAATATGTTCCAACAATATGTATTTGTTGAATTTGAAGACCATGACCAAATTTATTATCTTATGATTAAATTAGAATACTCTCGGTTAATTATTAAAATCAGAACTATTGCTAATAGTGTTACACGGTCATTGTATTGTATTAGTTTTATTGGAGAGTTAAATAAAAAGATTAAAGAAATATTATCATTTTATTCAAAAGAATTAGCAACAAATGAATGTGTTTTATGTCCAGTTTGTATAGAAGAAGGTATTCCAGATGTAGGAGAGATGCTTGTTGAAAATTTAAGAATTGCAATAAGAAACAGTAATGATACTATTAATTGTCAACCAAGCATATCAAGAGGGAGTTACAGACAACATATTGTTTCAGTGACTAATATATCAATTGGTATTCAATTAGAAGTATTAAAATCAGATTTTTCTAATTTAATGATAGAAGGAAGTAAAGTAAAAATAAAACGACATTTATTAGATGATACTGATTATATATTATATGAAGCATCTTATAATAATGAACAAGTATGTATGAAAACTTTTTCATATGAAGGAAAAAATGAAAAAGGAGGAAGTACTAGATATTTAGGTAATGTGTTTTCTACAATGATGAGAGAAGCAAATGTTGCAAAAACCGTTAACCATCCTAATTTTTTAGCATTAAAAGGAATTGTTTTAACCCCATTAGCATTATTAGTTGATTATTGTGAACAAAATCTAAGTCTATATCTTCATTCAAATAGTACAGTTGATTGGAAAACAAACTTAGATTTTATCATTCAAATTTGCACAGGAATGAAAAAATTACATTCTATCAAAATGGTTCATCGGAACCTGAGAACAAGTGCCATAATGATAAAAGTTAATCCAATCACTAAAGAACGATATGCTGTAATTGCTGATTTTGGTAAAACAACACCAAATTATATTGGTAATAAAATCGAATTCACTAAAGATAAACGAGAAGAAGATATTAGTAAAATCGCTTATATTGCTCCTGAAGTACTTCAAGACCAAGAATTTAAACCGGAAGCTGACGTATATTCATTTGGTATCATTCTATGGGAAATAGCACATAGGCTATATCCTTATGAAAAAAATAAACAGTCTCCTCCATTATTTTATCAAATCTGTAATGGAATTCGTCCTCTTCCTAATGTCAAAACCCCTTATTCCCAATTTAATAAATTAGTTATCAAATGTTGGCACCAACAACCAACAAATAGGCCTTCCTTTGCTTCTTTATGTATTGATTTTCAGAAAATAAGAAGTGAAGCATTTAAACTTGATAAAAAGAAATGAAATTGTATTTTGTTATTCAAATATTCTATTTTTTTTTTGTTATATTAAACAGTCGAACATGAATATTTAAAACAAATGTTTATTAAATTATATTTTAAGCAAATGTTTAAAAGTTAAAACTGTTTTTTTATTAAGAACTTAAAATTAAGATTGAAGAAATGAGTAGAAGATTAACTGAAGAACGATTCGCCACTGCTTGTGCCAATGCAACAAGTAAGATCAATGCACTTGTTACTGGAAAAAAACAATGTCTAATAAAATCAAAAAAGGTTATTGTAATAATGCTTGAAGAACATCGAAATGTTGATGCAAAAAAAGAAGCAAAGGATATGATTTATAATCAGTATTTAGTTGATATTTATGAGGTATTAGTTAAAATGATAAATACTTTAGTTCAGTATTCAGCAACATTACCAAGATGTGGATTAGTACCACGATCTCTTGATGTTGAAATTCGAAGTATTGTGTTCTTTTCTGAACGACTTGAAGACATTAAAGAACTTACTGATATAAAAAAAATGTTTGTTGGTCAATTTGGAACTACGTTAATTGCAGAGACAACAGAAGATACTATTGATCAGCGTTTATATAAGAAATATCGAAATATGAACAACATCTCTGAAACAATTGTTAATAACCTTCTTGATGCCTTGAAACCTAAAGAAGTTCAACCTGAAAAACAAAAAGGTTTTGGTGTCCCAACAACTGACCCTGTTTCTTTTCAACAACAACAATTTATTCAACCTCAACAACAAAATATAAATGATAGTTATTCTCGATTTGCTTCTATGAACCAAGACAATAATAGATTTCCTACTTTTGAACAACAAACAAATCAACAAAATCAATTTTCAAGTATGGGTAATGATAATAAATTCCCTTCACTTGATACTCCTCATCAACAACAACCTCAATTTCCATCTATGAGTAACGAAAATAAATTCCCTTCATTTGAACCTACTCAACCACAGCAGAACCAATTCCCAACCTTCAATACTCCAACTGTTTCACAACAAAATACATTCCCATCATTTGATCAACCAATTCAACAAAATACCAATAAATTTCCTTCTTTTAATCAAACCCAGGAACAATCACAACAATTTCAATCAGTTGGAACTTTTGCACCAATTCCTAATTCAAACCCAGTTTGTGGGAGTGATGATGTTGATGATTTATTATCACGTATGAATGCATTGAAAGATTGAAAATGAAGTAATTACAAAAACTATTCAATTAATTCATTTGAAATTATTTTTTTTCTAATTTAACATCAAGAAATGGTTTGTGTTGTTCTACCATAAGTTTCTTAGCGGTATTAATCATTCCTAATGGAGTATCTTGGAATGACATTCTTAATTTTAGAATATCTTGTGCTCTTAACTTATTTGTTCTTTTGATTTTATTTTTGCTTGGATTTTTTCCATGAAATCTGTGACACATCATTCTGTACTGTTCTAATGGTTTGATGGTTCTTCCTAAATCATCCACTCTATCAAGATCAATTTCATCATCTTCTTTTACTCCATCATCTACACCTCCATGTGTTTTAAGAAATTCAATGCATTTACATACACCAAATCCTAAATTAACTTCTTCTGTTAGTATCACCGTTTGAGGAATCTTTTCTTCTGTATTTTCATTAAAATTCATCTTTTTCTATTAAATTGTTTTTTTTAGTGTTTTCATTAACAGTTTTTAGATTTTCTCTTTTTCTTCTGTATAAATAAACAATTTCAAAGAATGAACTTTTAAGTAGTTATTAGATAAGTACCCGATTCTATGAGGCAAAATGGAACGATTTTATTCAAACAATTGAAGACTTTGAATTGGCTCAACGTAATATGAGTTATGATGTACTTTCATTTTTTGATGAAGATAAAAAAGTAAAAATAATGACACCAACATTAGACTCATTAAAATCCTCAAATAACTTATAATGTATTGACTGTGAAGGGAAAATGATATGGGTATTATCAACATTAGCAGATATGTTTGTCTATTGTAAGACTAAAAAAGAAATAATAAGAATTGCTGAAATGTATGGAAAATGGTTAGATATGAATGAAGTTAATAAACCAAAATATTTATGAGAAGAATATGTTAAATGTACAAAGATAATTCTTGGTCAATTAACATTACCTTTTCTTAATTGTAAAAGTGAAGAAAAAGAAATTGAAAGTCATTCAGAGTATTGTCTTATAGCATTAGATGTATTTTATAAGTTAATTGATAGTTAATATTGAAAAGAACATAATGAATGGATATTAAGTTGTGTATATGGTATCTTTGTTACTGTATTTGAATAACTTCATTCTAACAAAAAAAGAAATTATTTCGAAAACAAACAAAATAAATATTATTTTTATTTACTTGAAAGACTTATTAACGTATTACACTTCTGTTTATTAAAAAGTGCTAGTATTTCAAATAATTGATGGTATATATTTAAATCCCATTCTATTGAATGGCAATTAGACACTGATGTATTTCAACAATGTACTGCGACTACTTTATGTCAACAAGAAAGTTATATGCAAAGTCTTATAGAAAATCAAGAAGTTTCTACAATTCATTTTATTAAAAATAATGGTGAAGAAAGAATTATTGAAATGAGCCAATCAACACTACAGTCAATTTGGCTTTATTTATAGGTTAAGTAGAATTGACTGTAATACATTAACCTCAGAAAATGCATTAACTTTTCAAGGAGGTATTAGTTTATTAATGCATGATCTTTCAAGTAGAATTAGTTGTAACGCTAATTCAACATCATTACCATCTGTTGAATATGATATTATACTTATATGGAAAAGTAGCTTCATCACCACTATTTTCATGTGACCATGACATTTATTAAGAAGCTATTTGTGTTTCTATAGGAAATATATTATCATTCTTTTCAGAAACATTGTCACTAACTCAAAACAATCCTGAATATATTTCTTTATTAATTAGTATTATTCAAAAATCACTTTCATCTTTAAACTTCTTTGTAAATAAATCATGTTTAGATAATCTTCAAGCAACATTAAATTATCCATTAAGTGGTTTAACTTTATCTCTTAAACTAATCTATAGTTCAATTGATAATATATTAAATACTTCATTAAGTGATAAAAGAATAAAAGGTTATGTAAATGCTTGGGTTTTCCGTGGTTTTATTAAAACATTAAATAATTCATTAGTTCATTATAATGTTTATTATACAATGGAATTAAAAAATATGATTAGTTCAGAAGATCAAATATACACATTATTATCTACACTTTTCAGAGAAATTATAAATACTGATCTTGTAGGTTAGGAAAACTTATCTCTAGTCTTTGTAATTTTATTACAACATTCTTTATTTCATTTCTTCTAATAACACCAGAAACATCTAATTTCCATATTAATTATGGTACTTATACTGTGAATACCATTCATCATCTAGCATGGTTATTATTATTTGACATTCAAAGAATGTACTCAATTGATATCGATAAAGAAGTTAATTATAAAAAAAACTGTAATTATTCTTCAGCATTTTACATGCCATATGTAAATGTACTCATTATATCCCAAAACATGGTGAAAATACATTTTCTTTGGCTGTAGTACAATTAGTTCTCTTTTTATTAGAAAAATTTATTTAATGTCGTAAACCACAAAGTCTTCCTGATGTTTTTGTTTATTTATTGATATAGACTCTTTATGACTATTTAAATAGTGCAAAATCATTACAAAAATAATATATGAAAACATTGTTTGATGTATTTACCAAATTAAGTTGATTATTTCCACGTCTTATTCCTCAAATCAAACATGTCTCAACAAGTCTCATTAGTAAAGAATTATTTGAAGCAAATAATGATACTTTCCTTTCTATTCATTTTGTTAAAGAATGTCAATTAATGCAATATTGGTACAATAAAGCATTAGATCATATAAGAGTTGTTTATAAAAATGGAGTATTGTACTCTCTTAATGATATCCCTTAAACAGATAAAACACAATTACGGTGTGCTATTATTGAAAGAAATTGTGACGGTAAATTTGTATTTGAAAGTTCTGTTGATTATGTTAGTACATTAGGACAAATTATATCAAAAAAAGAAAATACTGTTAATTCTCACTATGATGGAGACAAAAGAATTGAAGGAGTTCCTCTCTTTGTTTCTTCATCAACAAAAGAAATTGGTCAATATCCAGAACAATTAGAAGGAGCCTATCAATTACATTTCAAAACATTCTTAATGTATTTTATTCCAAATGAAGATAAGAGTGTATTTTCTCCATTTCTTTGAGCTTTACTCTATCATTTATATGTTATTGGGATTGAGTTAGATGGTATTGAATTAGAAGTTAATAAACAATTACTTAATGCTTTAATTCTCTTAGATAATCAACAATCTTTCTTTAACGCAAAAGTTTTTATTGACTTTCCACCACATGATAAAATTGGGCAACTTTTCATCTCTTTCAACACTTAGGAAAGTATAATGAAAAAGAAACCTCAGTTATTCAAACTGACATAGATAAATTGATATTAGTTCAAATAAACGAAGCAAACTTAATTTGTGACTGTCTTAAATTATTTAAAACAATAAAACAAAAAGAATATGACCTTCAAATAATTTGGAATTGCACACACTCTTATTCTCCAGATATTTTAAGTAAGAATATAATTATTATCACTCCAGTCTCATGAAACACTTTTAGAATAATATCAAAAATAAATACAACTTTAATTTCTGATGTTTATTTAAATGGAAATTCATTGTCATATGCAATGCCAACTTTTTCTCTTCATTTATTTATTCAAGACTGTATTACATATATTTCTTGTAATATCCTTAGTTAAAAAACAATTGACAAAATTGTATCTTCATATAAGTTTAATAATAATGATCGTTTTGCTTTTATTTTTAATCACAAGACTAACAAGAAAATTTCTGAAAACAATTCTTTTATTTCTACTATCTGGACTTCTTCACCAATTCCACCACCAAAACATATACACCTTATTCTGAATCAATAAATAAAGTTATATTACCAACGCATGTCAGGATGGCAAATAGAAACAATCAAAAATAATCCATCAACTGACCATTCACTGTATCATTTATCAAATCAAAACCTTCAATCAGAAAAAGACAAATTTAAAATACTCAACTCATTAATAACTTGTGAAATATCAGAAACTCCATCTTATATTGAGAAAAATCACAAAATATAAAAATTTCAACAATCTTGTCTCCTTTCAAAACATCCTGAAAAATAATTTCTAATTTCGTTTTTACCTTTCATTTTTATTTTTTTTTGTTGTTTGAAAAGAAAGATTTAAAAATCTTCTTAAAATTAACGAATAGCTTTTCAAATATAAAAGAATTGTTGCATAAAATAAATTAATGAAAAGTGATTTTCATCACTTGGATAAATTAATTCAAATTTATCCTATAAATAAATTTCAATACTCCCTTCAAAGGTTTTGTGAAAATGAACAAATCCCAAATGAACTTTACAAATACAAATCAACAAAGTCAAAACTCTCCATTAGTCCATTGATTGGTGATGACTTTATTGGAAGAGATATTGGAGATTGGGTTGGACTAAGTTTAAAAAGTCAACAAACAAAAAAACACATAACCACTAATTCATTATACAAAGAAATATATGTTGAAGGAGTTGTTAATCAATTCTATTTTAATTGTATTGACTGGATTGAAAATTCATTGATTGTTGGGCTAAGCAATTCTGTGTTTGCTGTTAATGTTATAACCAATGAGAGTTGTCAATTAATTCCTACCTATGAATTATACTCAGTGAGTTGTGTAAAGAAAGAAGGAAAAAAAACAGTTATTCTTGGTGATTGTGATGGGACTTTATACCAAATTGACTTAGAAGAAAATGTAGTTTCCAATAAAGCAAAAATCCATAATGATAGAATAGGAAGAATCATTTGTAGAGAAAATATAATTGTAACTGGAAGTAAAGACAAGAAACTTAATTTTATTGACAGAAGAATATCGTTTGATAAACCTACATCATCAACATTATTTGAAGGAGAAATCTGTGGATTGGTAATAAATGATAATACTATTTGTATTGGAACAAGTAATCATATTGTATATGTATATGATATACGTTTCAATAACACTCCAACTAACATTGATTATTTCCACAAATCAGCTGTTAAAGCTCTATGTTTTGAAATTAATAGAAATAATGTAATATTGTCTGGGGGAGGGATACGTGATAGGACAATTGAAAGATGGAATTATCTTACAAATGAAAGAAGTTATGTTGAAACTAATGCACAAGTAGTATCTATTGATTATAAGGAAAAACAAGAATATATACTTGTTGCTCTTGGATATCCTTCAAATGGATTTATACAACTAGATTATCAAATGAATGTGTTAAATAGATTTGATGGACATGAAGGTAGGTTGCTAAGTACTGCAGGATTTTCATCACATGAAGATCCATTATATGCTTCTTTAGGTTCTGACTG
Organism: Entamoeba nuttalli P19; assembly: GCF_000257125.1. Classification (NCBI taxonomy): domain Eukaryota; phylum Evosea; order Mastigamoebida; family Endamoebidae; genus Entamoeba; species Entamoeba nuttalli. The sequence goes on from NW_008576196.1 coordinate 23,134, forward strand.
TAAAATAAATATTTGGGATTTTATGTAAACTAATTTTTTAGAAAAAGAAGATAATGAATTGTTGAGAAATAAAATTAAAATTGTGTATAAGCAGTTATACCATATTCGTCATCATTAGAAATTTCTTTTGGGAAGAAGATAAATGTTAATGTGTAAACATACAAATTACACAATAACTGTCTACAAATCATAGAAATAGCTATAAACAACAATTAATCATTACTCATTTAACAACAAAAAAAGATTTTATGAGAATAACAAACGAGGTAAATAATTCATGTCTTGACCAAAAATTAAGTGAAGAAGAGTAACTATTAAAACTACACTAGTAAAGATACTAAACCAAAAAATTCTGTTTTTATACAGAGGGGATCGTATTTCAGAATAAGTAAACAACATATAAATCAATGTCCATCCATATAATAAGAAACAAATAAAAGTTGATAACGCACCAAACATAAGACCAATTGACATCGAATCATCAACCACAGAAAATGGTGATTTATTTGATGGAAGATAATATAAAATGAAATACAATAAGAAAAATACAAAATATGCAAGAAGTCCTGTTGCTCTTAATATCCATATTAAAACACTATTCTTCTTTCCTAGTGCTTGCTAATTTATAAATAACACATAGACTTTTTATAAAATAATAATTTAACAACAAACATTTCTCGAATGGTCGATATGTAAAAAGATAAATGAAATTAAAACAATTTGATATATAGTATATATACAAGTATCAATACATGATATCCAATCAGCATTAAAGAAGAATCGAAGAATATTGAATGGATTGTTATAAAAATTTAATAAGATAATCATAATAAAACTATTAATATAAAAATGGTCTTCATCATTTTTATATAATTTCATAAAGAGATATAAAATAGAATAAAGTATAGTTGCTATAACTGATAAAATTACTAGGAAAGTGACAAATGATATTTTGAATAGTGAATATCCTGGAATTCCTCTTTTAGAATCCATCACTAAAGTATTATACAACCCAACTTTAAAGAAGAAAATAAAAGTATATGAAGAATTGAAGACATTTCTTAAATAAATAAAACTAAATCTATTACACTCTCCTCCCTATTTGATTAAATATTTTAACATAGGTACTAATTTAATTTAATAAAAACAAACAGTGAATGAACATTGTGTTTCAAATTTGACTGGTTTATTAATGTTATCAAGAGAATTTAACTCAGGATGATCTAGCCACCAAAAAGTAGCATTTCCACTAATTGTTATTTTATCCACTGATTGATGGTTTAAATCAGTTTTGACGTATGGCTTACAAGTTGTTGCTTGAAACTGGTTGTATGTTTTTATTAAAAATTCTACATCAAAGAAATAATATGTATCTCCTTCACTTAATGAAGAACTAATTTCATCTTCTTCTAAAGAAACAAGAGATGACTTTAATCCAATAGAATTCAATTCATTTTCAATTTCATCAGTCTTATCTTCTTTTATTTTATTAACAATATTCATACCATTGAATGAATCAACAATTCCTTCTATCTTTTTTTCATTACCAATAAAAGAAACAAAAGCAACAGTATCATCTCCATTAAACGAAGAACCAACATTGAATGTCGTTGAATTGGATATAATTCCAATTTCAAGTATTTGGCCAAAAGAAAAGAATATACCAATAATTAAACAAATAATCCAAACAACACATAAAGTAATTTTCCAAATACTTCCTAATTCATCAATAATGACTCCATTTGGCATCTTTTGAACAATTGATACAATACAAGATGTGAACTTAAAATTTTCGGTTGATGGTTCTTCTTTTCAAAGATCTCATTAATATTTCTATAACACTATTCTTATTATAAAAATCTATTAAAACAAAACTATTACAATTAAAACCCTGAAAAAGGTTTTTAATTTTACTGTTGAACTTCATAATTCAACTGATTTACAAGTAATGGGAGGAGTCAGAACTAAGACAGTTAAAAGAGCTGCTAGAAATATTATTGAAAAGTATTATCCACTCTTAACTCTTGATTTCCATACTAATAAGCGTGTTGTTGATGAAGTTGCTGTTGTTGAAACCAAAAGATTAAGAAATAAAATTGCTGGATTTATTACTCATTTGATGAGAAGAATTCAAAAAGGACCAGTAAGAGGAATTTCTTTCAAACTTCAAGAGGAAGAAAGAGAAAGAAGAGATAATTATGTCCCAGAAAAGTCTGAAGTTAATATTGACAAGATCACTGCTGATCCAGTTACTCTCAAAATGCTTGAATCAATTGGAATGCCAATTAACAAGAAAAATTAATTGCAAATGTTTTGGATAAATTAATTTTTTCTTTTTTTTAATTTATTTAATACTATAAGTAAAAACAATAAATTTTTTTAAAAAATATTCATTTATATGGGTTTGTGTCTGATTTCCACGATTGTTCAGATGTTGTTTGAACTTGTCGTGAAGAAAAATAAGGGTTATATGTTGGTTGAGGATTTGACTCATTCTGTTTTCTGTCATCAGATGAATTAGAAGTTGTTTGAAGATTTTGTGGTGGTGATAGTTTTTGAAGTGGATCTTGTACAAATGGTTGTTTTTGTGAATTTGAGTATTCAGGTAATGCCTTTGGTGTGGTTGGACTTTGTTGTTGATAATAAGGATGAGTTGAATGATAAATTTGAGGAACTGAAGGAGAAGAGTTGTTGTTTGGTGGTTGAATTTGAATAGAAAGTGGATAATATTGAGGTGGGTATTGATAACTAACATAAGGAGGTTGATATTGAGAAGGATATGTAGATGTATACGGAGGTTGGTATAAAGAAGGATAAATAGAATAAGGTGGTATTGTTTTTGAAGAAGAACTAGGCAACTTATGTTTTGGGTAGTTTTTAATTCTATCCTTTGCTAAATGGTCATGTTTTAATTTTTTTAATTGATTTTTTGTTTCTACAATACGTTCAAGATCTTTTCTAATGTATAAGACTTATTGTTTATTTTCTATAGAAGAATACGTTTAAACAAACTTAGAAAATGATGCGTATTTTACTTCTATAGTTCCTTCATTCCAATGAGCATTATTAGAAGATTCAAGTGCTTTAACAGCAGCTCTTGAGTCATAGTATTCAATAAATTTAATAGTAATTTTATCAGCTGAGTCTCTAACTTCAGAAACTTCACCAAATTTTTCGAAATAGTGAAAGATTTCATCGTTGGTAGGGATTTTTTGAAAACCACGAAGAATGACATATAAATTTGCCTAACCATTATTTATTCAATTATTTTAAACAAAATTATGTATTAATAACAGGGTAATAAAGAAAGAAAACAAACATGATTCTCAAGGCTATCTATTTTATTAATTTCATTATCTTTAGGTAATGAGTAATGAATTTTGATAGGTCTTCCACCAATTTCTTTTTTATTTAATTCTTCATGAGCTTTTATTGCATCACGAATATCATACTAAAATATTATTATAAAATAGTTATGTTATGACTCAAACTAAAAACAACAATGAACCCTGGAAAAACAAACAAAAGTAATGAAGGCAATTCCTCTATTCTCAATTTGACAGAACACTTTTTTAATTTCTCCGTATTTCTCAAATAATTTTTTAATACTCTCTTCATTAGTATTAAAACAAATATTACGAACAAAAAGTATTCTCGACTTCCTCTCTACGATATCTTCCCTCACTTTTTGATTTTTATTTCTATATGAATGTTCGTGTCTTTCACTCATTTTTGTTTTCTTTTTAGTTCTCCATTTTCTTTTTAAATTTTATTATAATTTTTATTAACCCCTTTTTGTATTTCTTTTTTCATTTTCAATATTAAGAGAAACACCATCTAATTTATTATTAAACACTCTTGGTTATTTTGTTGTTTCTTGTAACTTCTTTTTTAAAATATAACCATTTCATATCTCTTTTTATTATATCAATTTTTGTTTTTAATGTTTTAAGAAATTAATTTATTAATTTATTAATTTAATTTAACTAAATAATTATTTTAATATTAACATTTTCAAAGTATTCTTATCATATTTTCCATATCTTTTATTTTTATTGTACCAGATTATTTTCTTATTAATGGTATTTATTGAAATGTAACGTCTAACATTTTATGTAATCTCTTTATCAAATTTAGAGACTTTTGAACTTACAACTTTCAATTAAATTTATAAATTTAATTTCAATTTTCTAAATAAAAATTATTGATTCATTGTTTAGATTTGTGTTTTTTAAAATAAATTGTTTAGGAGAATAGATTATCATTAAAACTATTTTATACTAATTTAAAAATATTATTCTGCTAATAAATATTTTTTAATGAATAATATTATTTTATAAATTATTTATTATTGAGAGTTAAGACTTAACTTCTTTTAATTTCAACATGAAAATTTAATAAAAATTCAAAGAAATTAATTTCTATTTCAGAACGACTCAATTCTTTTTTTTACATGAAAAACTGTACTAATAACTATTTACTTAAAAATATTTAATAATAAAACTTCTCAATTTTTTTGGTATTTATAAATTTTTTAGTACTAAGTATTTTGAAGAAAAAACGATTATTTGTTATAAAAAGAACTATAAATTATTGTGTTATTATAATGACTTTTTCTCTTTTATATAATATAGAAAACCTAAAGAAACCCTAAATATTAAAAATAGAATAACAATAAAAACTATAAGAAACAAGTATAAAACTAGAAATAAAAAAAGAGAAAAAGATTAAGAAAAGAGAAAAATTTACAAAAGTCTTCGAAAAAAAGAAACCCTAAAAATTGAGGAAGAAAAGAATATTTAAAGATAGAAATGAACTGAATATATCAATACTGTGTTTACTAACACAATGGCCAGAACTAAAGGACATATTGAACGACCAAGCAATAAATCAGCTAAGGCTGTGAAAAATGTAGCATTCAAAGCTGCTAAAAAGATGTTATCAAAGGATAGTACTAAGAAGAAAAGAGCACATCCAGGTGCAGTTGCTCTTACTGAAATTAAAGTCTTACAAAGATCTACTGAGCTTTTATTAAGAAAAGCACCATTCCAAGCTCTTGTAAGAGAAATTGCTCAAGTCTCAAAGAGTGATTTAAGATTCCAATCAGCTGCAATTTCTGCTCTTCAAGAAGCTGCTGAAGCCTATCTTGTTGGACTTTTTGAAGATACCAACTTGTGTGCTATTCACGCTAAGAGAATTACCATTATGCCAAAGGATATGCAACTTGCTAGAAGAATTAGAGGTGAAAGAACATAAGTATTCTCTTATTGTGTCTATTTGAATTTTTCTTTAATCAATTTTTTTCGTTTTTGAATAATTATTATAGTTTTGTCATATCATTTCTTTTTTTTTCATAATAATAAATTATAAATAAAATTGAGTGTAGTTTTATAAGTTAAATAAAAGAATATAAATGGGGGATGATATAATTTAACTATATTCTATCAGAATCCAATAATGATGATTTGATAAGGATTGTAGTCATTCATTTTAAGAAAAATATACTAAAACAGATTATTCTTTTATTAAATTTTCAAAGATATAATAAACAATAATTAAATTGAATAATTTAATTAGTCAGTTTTTGGTTTAGCAGCTTCCTTACAAGTTTTCTTGCACTTGCAGCAGTCACATGTGAAAATGTAAAAAAGGAAGACAAAGATTACTGAAGCTTCATATGGAAGAAGATAAAGTTTATTCAAACCGTCGATAAGTAACAAGATAGCAGTCAAATAACTTCTGTCATAAGTCCAAATGAAAATATTACTGAATAAGAAAATAAAGAATCCACAAGCAATTTCTAATTCAAATGGGACTGAGAAAATAAGACAAAGGCTAAGTAATCTATAACTTAACAAGTAACAACCGAAAATATATACTGGTGAATAAAGAATATAATAGAAAGTTAATAATAAGTTAACAAAAATAATACCTAATACAATAGCTCCAAGAACAAATACACCAGTAAAGATATAATCAGATGTCATTTTATAATATTCAATACCAGAAATACCAGAGATAATTAAAATAATAAATGAAGATAATTCAAATCTAGTAACTAATCTAGTTTTTTTGTTAATTAAATAGAAAGCAATAACAACAACGAAAATTGGAGTAGTAACACCAAGCTTATTAATATAATTAATAAAGATACCTTTGAAAATAGTAAATTTATCAAAAATATGTGAAGGAACAAATGAGAAAATAGAAGGGATAATATTATTATTACCAGTAATACCAGTAATAAATTCAAAAATACTGTATTTTTCAAAGTTTAATACTACTGTTTTGAATTTGTTACAAGTAACTGATGGAGTTAAACAGAATAAATAAAGTGCTACAGCACCAATTACTGTTAAGAAAAGTGTCAATAAATGGATTAAAGTCCATGAGAAAAATCCATTTTGTGGAATCAAATTAAATAACCAAACTAAAGCAATTGACAAAGCTAAAACAATAAGTAATATTTCAGCATTAAATTTAGGTAATTGTGTTACTACCTTTTGAATAGTAGATGGATAATTTGCAGTACAGAATGTTGAATTTACTTTGTCTTTAAATGAAGCATAAGTTACTTCATAACTTGGTATTTGTGGTGCATGTGGTAAATAAGTTTGTAAAACAAGTAACCCAATTAATAATAAACCAATAAAGAAAGATGTCTTTGGGAAACCGTAAGTCATTATGTATTTTAATTTTTTTTTGCACTCAAATATCCCTCCACCTTTTTGCTGACAAGGCTTCATGTGGCATTTCCTTTTTAAGATATAAAGTCAATTTACTATATTTTATAATAATTTATAATATTTTGTTATTTTTAAATAAACTATTTTTAGTTTTCAATAATTAAATTGAAACAATTAAATTTTTGTTTTGTATTATTTTTGGAATTTTTATATCGGGTAACTAATATTTAGGTTTATTTAATTGTGAAATAAAAAAAAAGTTATTTTTTTTAATATTAATAACTAAATAATGAAAGCAAATTAAACTATTTATTCTTTTTTATAACTTTTATCATTTTTTACAAAAACACCGTAAATTTTTATATTTCTTATTATTGAAGTTTATAAAGATATTTTAAAATTTTGAAATTTATTATTATAAAATATAACGTGTTTTAAAAACAAAATAATTCAATTATATACTCAAAAAACTATATCAATTATTTTAAATAAAAAGTAAATAGTTTATTTACTTAAAACATTCTTTAATTATTTTAAACTATTCAATATTATTTAAAAGAGAATATTATGGATTTAATGAAAGTTTTTTTTTTATTTAAAATTACTAATTAATTTTTTTCAAAAAAAATAGTTTTTTTATTAATTAATTAAATAAAAAGAATTATTAAAATTAGTTTTATAAAAAAAAATCTTTATATTCATTATTATAAAATTGTTTATAATTAAATATAACTTATATTTGATTCTATAACAATATCATCTTCATTCTGATTAATAAAATAACTCTTTTTGTATTATTTATAATAATGGTGTAACAATTCTTTGTATAATAAAGTCTTTGTTAAATAATAAAATTTCTTTTTAGTTATTCAAGTTTTTCATCAAAAAGTTTTAAAAAAACTAATTAATTAAATATTTTTTATATGACTGTTGAAATAATTGAATGGAATGAAATATCATCATGGTCTTGGGATTTACTTGAAGACACATGTTGTTTTTGTCAATCTACTCTTGACTATTGTTGCCCATGTTGCATTTTTCCTGGAGAACAATGTCCACCAGTAGTAGGAGAATGTGGTCATACATTTCACAAACACTGTATTGACACTTGGCTTGAAAAAAATACTAATTGCCCAGTTTGTCGTCAACAATGGAAGAACCAAAATTTAATGGAAATTGAAAATTAATTTATTGTTATGTATAACATAATTATATTTTTATTTGAAGTTAAAAAAGAAGGAAGTTAAAGGTAGTGAAAAGCACATCAAATCAATTTTTTTTTTCTTTCTTTCAACCTTTTCTTTGAACTGAGTTATTGGAACTCATATTTCAATAAGACATGCACTTGACTATCAATTATCAAAATAAAGAATACCCTATTACTGTTGAAGAAACAGAAATTGTTGCTAATTTAAAGAACGAAATTGACAACCTTATCAATATTTCAATTGATAGATTAGAATTAAAATGCAATGGCATTGTATTAGACTGTAATAGTCATACATTAAATAGTTATAAGGTAACTGATCATTGCAAAATTGAAGTTACTATTTTACCACCACAACTTCATTCATCATTATTATTTCCTTCAAATGCAATCTATAGTATTTGTGCTATATTATTAGTTTATTTTTCAACACATCCATCATTACCTTCATTAGAAGAAACTACAGAATCTACTGCCATGATATCATGTATTATTTTGATTGTTTATTTAGTCTTTAAATCCTTATTTTCATTATTCCTTGATTATCCAGCTAAACCTACTGTTGGACTTACTAGAGCAATGTTCACTGCAATTACTGGTGTATTGATTTGTGCAATGCTCTCACTTGAACTTTGTTACAGAAAAAATGAAACAAGTACTCTCTGCACAATTATTGGAGCAATTAATTGTCTGAGTTGTACAATGGGACTGTATTACCATCACACTTACCTCTCAAAAGGTTATAATGCTTTTGGTGAATTAGTTTATTTCCCATCTAAGGCATTATATTCTTTTATTTCTTGCCCTAACAATTTATTTGAGGGACTCTTCTTTACTTCCTTTATGTTTTGTACTTCATTTACAAAAACATCAATTATTTTATGTATTTTAAATTGGGTGGCTATGATTATGTTATCACAACATCAACATAATGCTTATAAAAAGACTTTTAAGAACTTCCCTATTCGTTATCGCTTGATTCCTTTTATTTGGTAAGTAATGAATAATTAAAATTTTATACTTCTTTTTCAATTAACCAATTCTGAAATAAATAAAAAACAATTAGAATTAATTATAATTAATTTTGAAATTGGTTCTTTTATTTGGTACAGGTGGTAATGGCCTTTTATTTATTGATTCAGTTCTTTCACTAATTCTAGTAGGTGTTAGGTTAGGAGATGAGTTGGTATGTCCACTTGTTCGTTTAGTTTGTTGTTCCAATTGTTTATTGTTATTATTTGTTGGGTATGTTCTTGTAGGGACTGTTGGTATTGTTTGGGTTGTTGAAGCACTTCTTCTTGGAGGAAGAGTTGGTGGTTTAGAAAAAACAATCTCATCTTGAGGTGGTGGTATTGGATAGTTTTGTTGTTTTGGAGTTGGTTTTGGAGGAGTTGGTGGTAATGGATGATAATTATGTGATGTTCGTGCTACAGAAGATGACTGAGGTGTTGAGGGTTGTGGTTTTAGTTGTTCATTAGATATGTATATAGGTGAATCAGTAGAACAATTAAATACCTCTCCATGTTTAGGTGTTTCTTGTGGTGTTGAAGCTACTTTCTTTTGTTCTTTTGTTCGTTCATTTGGACTGAGCACAATCAATTTCTTAATTGAATTTTTCATTGAACGTTGGAAAGTTTCAACAAATTCATATTTCAAATCATTTTCATCTATTGGTTCGTTTGTAATAAAAGATTCGCTGATTTTCTTTTGTTTATCATATTGTTTTTGTAGAGCATGTTTATATGCAAGACTAATATCTTGTTTAGTTATTGGTTCATTAATACCTCCACATAATAAACATTTCTTTCTATCACTGAATTTATTACAAATAATACATCTTGCACATTGTCTGTGATGGACTGAATTGTCTTGATATTGAAAAACAGGGTCTTCTTTAACTATCTCCTCAAGACATCTCCCACACCTTCTTTGTATTGAACTAATGTCTTGTAGCTTTCTATATCTAACAGTGAATGTTTCATTTATTATTGGTGATATTGGAAGATTATGATTTAATCTGTTTGTTTCTTCTTCTATAAATTGAAAGAACATTTGAGATTGACTAAAGTGTTTCAAGAATTCCTTAAAAGAAGAGGTACTTGATAAAAACATTTCTTGGGCAAACTCAAACTTAGATTCACTCTTTTTGAAAAAATGACTATGTCTCTCCAACATTAACTTATACAATTGTTTAAACAATTTAACTACATCTTCATCATTAAACTCTTGTTCATTAGCAATAATAAAATCTAGTCTTGCCATAAAAATTCCCATTGGTGTATTAACTAAATAATTCTCTCGAATACATCGTGAAACCTCTTGGTGTTTATCAATATCTATAACATGTACATCATCATCTTCACCAAATTCCATCATAAAATTAGCATAAGTACCGCGTGTACATCCAATTATACATGGAAGTATTGAACTTAAATAGGATGAAAGAAAAAGAGGTAATATTGGAATTAAAATATGTTGCCATACAAAAGGTTGGAGAACACTAAGAAAGGCTTGAATAGTTGGGTGAATAGTTTCTGGAGTACAGCTGTGAAAAATAAATCGTTCTTCAAGAAGCATCTTAAACACAATATCAACGAAGGTATTAACTCCAAATGCTTTAATTGTTTCAATAATATAATTTGGTTGTTTGTTAGTTACTTGGAAGTTACCTAATGTAATAAATGATTTTTTAAGTTCTCTGTTTGTTAATGTCATACATCGCTGAAGAATTAATGGAGGATTTAAAAATTCTTTTGTATTTAACATTGCCCTCAACAAATCTAAGAAAAAAGTATTATATTCCTTTGTAACAATAATAATAACTTTAGGAGTAGTTGTTGTATATCTTAAATAATAACAATACTCATATTCATGTTCAAGAGTAGTTCGAATACATGAAAATACTTTGGCAGGAATACCACTAATTCCTTCATAGTTTAATTTATTTAACTCTGGGTAAACAAATTGCATATACTCTTTTACATCATTGACCTGACCAGAGGCAAAAGTTGTTTTATAATTGACAGAACTAACCTGAAATTCAACATAATAACTACATATTATTGAGACTCTATCTTCTTCGTTCATTCTCACAAATTGGAGGAACTAAAAAAAAGAAAATATTTTCTTATCGGTTTTTAAAAATTAAAATGGAAAAGAAGTGATAAAAAAATCAAAAAATATTCAACTATTTTTATAGAAAAGAAAATATAAAAATAAGAATGAAGAACTAAAAATTTAAAAAAATAGGGAACTTATGTCCCAACAACAGTTAACTAGATTATTACAAGAGAAAGAACGACTAATGAAAAACTTCGAGAGATCAAAGAACTTAATGAAAGTTAGTGAAGCGTGCTCAGATTTAGTTAACTTTACAAAAAGTAAAGTAGACCCATTCAGTCCTGAGTTCAAAGACTCGAACCCTTGGGATAAAAATAATGAAGGTGGGTGCTGTGCATTGGTGTAAGTTATATTGTCAGAAAAAATAAATTGGGATAGTTACTTTTGAGTTAATTCGTTTATTTTTGTTCTCATTTTTTACCCTTTTACTACAATAGAGCCATCAACAATTTCTTTTGGAACTTCATCAATTTATCAAAATTTTTCCTTTCACACCACTTTTAAAATTT
>NW_008576197.1:0-9262 GCF_000257125.1 Entamoeba nuttalli P19
ATATCAAGATAAAGACTTCATAGAGAAGGTTGAGGAAATGATAAGATAAAACAGATTTGATTTGTTTTAGGAATTAAGATTTTTTTTTGAAGCAGAAAGGAAACTATAAAAAATTAAACTTAAAATTTAAATTAATGAGTGATAAAAGAAAACAAGACGCTCTTAATTTAATTAAAGAGGCTGAAGGACACGTTAAAACAAGTCTCTTTAAATGGAAACCAGATAACACTTCTGCTGCTTCTTGCTATGAAAAAGCATCCAATATTTTTAGAGGACTTCAAATGTTTTATGAGGCTGGTGAGAATTTTTGTAGAGCAGGAGAATGTTATCAAAGAGAACGATTACCACTTCCTGCAGCAAGAGATTTTGAAAACGCAAGTGATAATTATTTAAGAGCTGAAAAATGGAAGGATATGGTTTCTGCGGCTGACACTGCAAGTGAATTATATGCAGAGACAAATCAATCAGAACGCGTTCCACAATGTTTAATTAAGAAAGCAAATGGACTACAACACATTAATGGTGTTGAAGCTGTTAAAACTTATAAAAAAGCAATTGACCAATTTGTTGAAATAAAAAAGACAATGTTTATAGGTCAAAGCATCCAAAATGCTATTTCATTTGGAGTTAAAGCTAAATTATATAATGAAACTATTGACTTTCTTGATAGTGCTATTATTGCACATATGTCAATGAAACAAGAACATGAAGTGAATAGAGATAGATTATCTCAAATTTTGATTTACTTTATTAATAATAAACTTCAAGATGCATCAAATTTATTAGATGATAAATTAGAATGTTTCATTGGAAGTGATGAGCATATTTTTGCAGCAAGATTTATGGATGCATATGAAGGAGGCGATGTTGAGACTTTTGAAAAGTTAAAAAATGACTCATCATTTAGATTTTGTAATCAAGAAATTGTCTTTAAAGTAAAAGACATTAATATTCCAAAAGATATTGTAGAAGCTGCTGAAAAAGCTAAGAAAGAATCTCTTCCATCAGGTCCAATTCAATTCAACGAAGAATTTATGACACAAAAAGAAGTAACTAAAACAGATACTATTTCTACTACTCACATTAGTCAAGAGCAAATGAAAGCATTTGAGTCATTAACTTCTGGACTTCCAGTTGCAATGGGACAATGTGCAAATACAGTTAACTCACAAGAAATTCCAGAGATGAATGAAGAAGATATGAGTGCTTTATTATAATGGAACTAAAGATATTTGACAATAACACAAATCCAATTAACTTTAAATTCAATAAGTTCAAAACAATTATTGTTTTAGATATAACCAAAACAATGGAAATTAGTGTCAGTAACTTTCCAATTTCCTTTGATTTCTCTTAAAGTTAATACAACAAAGTTTTGATTTCTTTTTAATGCTCCAGCATTTATTATTGGAATTAATTCATGGTTTACAAGTCCTTGAGAGTCATGGGTATGTCCATGAAGTACACAAGTAAGTCTTCTTTTATATGCAGGATTTTCAATTAATTTTGATAAAGCAGCACTACCAGTTTGCATAACAGATTTATTGTGTGAGAATTTTAAAGCAGTATGAGAACAAGATGGTCCATTATGAGTAACAATAATTAAACTATCAGTTATCTTTGTTGTAGGAACACTACCATCTTCAGGCATAATTTCATTAAGATGTACTTTGTATTGTTCATCAGTTTCATAAGGATATCCAACCTTATGACAAATATGTTTATCATATTGTGGAACAGAACCTCCACATCCAACAACAACAAGGTTATCTTTTAAATGATAAGCACAACGATGAAGATTAATAGAATTTTCTGTTAATTGAACTGAGTGATGCATACTATTATGGAATAAAGTAGTTGGGTCATGATTACCTGGAACATAAAGAACAGTGGAACAAAGTTTTTCTAATTCTTTAATAATTTTTTTACAATCATCTATAGAACTAGCAACAATATCAGGTTTGTCTTGATTATGGACATTCATATTGGCAAAATCGCCACAAACAATTAGATAATCAACTTTAATATTATTAATCTTCCAATACTTTTCCATTCTTTCAACAAGATGCATATTTTGATGAATATCATTCACCACAGCAATCATTAATGGCTTTTGTGTTTCCATTTGAACAGAAGAGTCTTCTGTTTTATTTTTTTCTAGATGAAGATTAAATCCATTTGATTCTTTCTCATCTTCCTCAAATCAAAGAAAGTAAACATTTTACAGATCTCTCCTTTGTTCTAGGAAATAATCCTTTTATTTTACTTAATTTTGGACTATTAGTAAAATAAAGAAAAATACCCAAAAATACCCCTACGTGTAAGTTTTTTTCCTAAAATTGTGGTCTTTTTATATCTTACATAAATTTATTATCATATTCAGTGTTTTAATCTTTTGTTTTCTTATGGAAATCAATGGAACCAAATAAGTCCCAAAATGTTTAAAAAAAGGGAATAAAATAATAACAAGACAAAGACATGTAAGACAACGAATAAAACATATAACAGACAAACATCATATTACCAAACTAAGCAAAAAAAATTATTAAAATAAGTATTTTAAAATATAAAAATAATTTGTTAAGTTAAATATTTAATGTTTAATTTAAAGTCGATTATTACTTTTTTTAAAAATTTCATTTGAAGAAAGAAAAAAATATATATGTACAATCTAACCATTTCATAATGAATTTTTTGTTTGCAAAGATTACTCAAAAAATCCTTTTAATTGCAATTATTGGTGGTGGAGTACTTTATATTGTTTGTTAAAGTAATAATAAGGATAATATAATAACATAACCATATAGCCATTTGTATTTACAGTTTTGGTTTTGAATATATACTCTATTAATATGAGTGAAATATATAGTGATAAAATTGAAGTATATTATATAATAGCATTACTATCAATTATTTCAAGTTTATCGTGTATTGTAATAATTATTTTTTCAATGATAGTTTCAATAATTCAATTAATTAAAGGAAGTTTATGTAAAATAATAAATCATTTATTACTTTTTTTATTAGGAATTGTGATGGTAATTATTATTATTTCATTTATTGGATTATTCTTCACAAGTTTTGGATTTTTAAAGGGGTATGATATTATATTAACTGAACAAGAAAGAGGAATAATTGAAACAAAAGTTTGTTAAAAAGATTATAAAAAAATGAAATGAATAAAATAACATTTTAATAATATCTTAGCAATCATGTTGTTTTGAAGTATATTCAGAAAATGAACATATGATATATTCTGATAATTGTAAATGTCAATATTTTATACCAAAGCAAAATATTTTAGATTCAAAATGTTCACAATGTATGACTATTGTTGAATATGAAAAAAGTTCAAAAACTTTAATGGTACTTGGTGATATTTTTATTTTATTTAATATATTTTACTTAATATTATACTGTGCTTTATTCTTTTTATTGACTATCCCATACTTTAATAAATGGATTAAAAAACACACAAAATTTGAACATTTTTAATTAATTTTTATTATTGTTTAATTAACAGAATTTGTTTTTAAATTAATGAATTAAATTTGTCCTTCAAATGGCATAAAAAGATGCGAGTCAGAAACAGTTCTGACATTTCTTGGTCTACTAGTAACTTTTCCAAGACTAACTGACCTAGGTCTCATTTCATTTTTCTTATCAATTCTAAGTACTTTATCAAACCAATCTTTATTAACTGTTTTCATTGCTTTAATTTCTTTTTTTAAATCAAGAATTTGTTTTTTCTCTTTATATTCTTTTTCTGTTTTTTCTTTTAATAAATCAATTTTTGCTTTTAATTCTGCATCTGCTTGTTTCTCTTCTGGTTTTATATCTGTTTCTTCTTCTTCTTTAACTTCAACAACTAATTCTGAAAGTACAGTAACAATACTTTCCATTAATGTTGGTAATGAATAATTAAAACAGTCTAAGAAATCTGGGAAATTAAATGGATGATCAACATATTCAAATTGTTCAAAACATATATTTTCAGTATTAATTTTTAATACTGAGGCCTTATTTTGATAAGCATCACAATAATTTGGTGCAGAAAATACTGTAATACATGGAGGAAGATCAATATTTTGCATAAAATAATGTAATTTAAATCCATCTTCCATTACTTGATGTGCTCTAACTAAACAAATTAAATCATTTTTATTTAAAAAATTTAATAATCCTCTTAGTCCATACATAACTGATGTTTGTCTTAATGTATTATCAACAAAATCAGTATTTAACCATGCTTCTAATCTTCTTTTATCCATTGATTCTGGATGTGGTTGGTCTAATGGGTCAGACCATAATAAATCACACATAGCACCACTTGTAGGTGGTTCTTGAAATCTATTAATTTCATTATATTGTGATAATTTTTGAAGTTGAGGTGAAATACCTCCATGGGTACATAAAAATCTTCCTAATCCATTTCCTTCAATTAAAGCAGCTAATGGGAAACAATCAAAGAGAGAATGAATTTGATCAAGTAATTCAACTGAGTTATATTTATATTCACACTCAATATTAAATGTCATATTTTCTGTCATCATTCTACTTTCGTGATTTCCACGAAGTAAAAAGAATTTTTTTGGATTCATTAATTTTTGAGCTAAAAGATAAAAAAGGACTTCACAACCAAAATCTCCTCTATCAACATAATCACCCATAAACACATAACTACAATCTTCATTTTTTGTAATATCAAAAATAGTTAATAAATCATAAAATTGTCCATGAATATCTCCACATACATAAATAGGTGCTTGAAGAACTAATAAATTAGGTTCACCACTAAGAATTGTTTTTGCTCTTGAAATTAATTCTGTTGCACATTCTACTGTTAATTTACCTTCTCTTTGAAAATGGTTCTTTAATAATGTCAAATTAATACTACCATCTTGATTAAAGAGAACATTCTTTTGTAATAAACGAGTTTCAACATTATAGTGTGTGTCTATTGTTCGTTTTCCTAAATTAACTGGAGTATATTCTTGGTGTGTTTTTAAACTATAACCAATCAATATCTCATTTTAAAAATGTTAAATCTAATAAACTTACAAACAACTCACCATTCGCAGGAGTACAACTTGCTACACTTTCATACTTTTGTAATTTAGGACGTTCAAATTTTTTTACCTTTTGTTTATGAACTTCAATACCTTTCATTGATTTAGAACTGAATTTTTAATTATTAGGTTTTAATAATTGTAGCTAAAACTTTTAAATTAATTTTTTTTTAAAAAAATACACTTATGAAATAACAGTTTTTTAACTTCCTTTCAAAAACTTTTTTGAACTAATCTCTAAAAATATAAAAAAAGAAAATTTAAAAAACTTAAAACTTCATCGAGAAAAATTAAATCTTAAAAAGGAAAGTTAAAAAATGGAAATTGAACATACCATCAATGAAGTAGAATCTTGTCAAATACTTGCCTCAACTGATTATGACGCTGCTTATTCTAATCTTATTGCTATAGAAAAATATGCTAGAAATGAAGAAAAAACAGATTTATTACTTAAAGTTGTAGAAGGATTATTGTCAAATGCATGGAAATATAAAACAGTAGAAAGTGTTGTTGATGTTTTTAATTTTATTTTAGGAAGAAGAGCACAACAAAAAACAGCAATTACAAAAGCTGTTCAAATATGTTCAAGTTATATTCCTGAATTAAAGAATAAAAATGTTAAAGGTTATGAATTATTAGCAAAAACAATTTGTACACAAACTGAAGGAAAAGTTTTTGTTGATGTTTTAAGAGCACAAATAGTAAAAGACTTTGCATTATATCTTGAAGAGAATAAAAGATTAGATGAAGCAACTCAAATAATGCAAAGTATGCATATTGAAACATTTACCTCATTAGATAAAAAAGAAAGAATGGACTTTTTATTAGTTCAATTTAGAATTGCATTAGAATGTGAAGATTATTTAAGAGTATTATTATTATCAAATAAAGTTAATAGAACAACTATTCAAAGTGAAGGATTTGAAGAATTAAGATTAGAATTTTGTAGATTAATGATTCAATATAATATTCATGAAAATAATTATATTGAGAATTGTAGAATGATGTTAATGATTTATGATACATTAAAGTCTTTATCTTCTGAACTTAAAATGGAAATTAGTGAAAATAAATTTTTAAGAAAACAAGAGTATTGTTTAGATTCTTCACTTGCATTAAAATTATCTGTTATATTTTTAATTTGTGCTGATTTTATTCCTGAAAAAAAAGACTTATTAGTTAGATTAAAATCAATTCGTGAATTAGAAAATTTCCCTCCTTATCAAACTGCTGTTCAAATGTTCCTTACAGAAGAAGTTATTGATTCTAATAAATGGATTCCAGTATATGTTCAATTATATAATTCTGAATGTTTAAATCATCTTAACATTTCATCTGATGAAATTACTAATCATCTTAAATTACAAATTACTCAACATAATATTAGAATGATTGCCAAATATTATCATGATATTACTCTTTCTCGTTTCTCTCAACTTCTTGGTATTTCATTAGAAGAATTAGAAAAACAAATATGTGCCCTTGTTAATATGAAACAAATTTATGCTAAAATTAATAGACCTAAAGGAATTGTTTCTTTTGTTAAATCAAAAGATCCTAAAGAAGTTTTAGATATTTGGACAGAAGATATTAAACAATTACTTACGTTGGTTAATGATACATGTTTCCTTATTGAAACAGAAAAAATGGTCCATCAAAATTAATTTAAATCTTTTTTTTTTAAAGAACTTTTTAATTTAAAAGTAATAAACCTTCATTATGAGTACAACCGTTGTTTTAGATAATGAAATTCAAAGCACTTTGATTAATGGTAATTATTTGGAAATTCGTCCTCTTGGAGCGGGAAGAGAAGTTGGTAGGTCTTGTTTTATATTAAAATATATGGGCCATAATATTATGTTAGATTGTGGTGTTCATCCTGCAAAACCTCATGGAGAAGCAGCACTTCCTTTATTTGAACATGCAGATATTGACTCTATTGAATTATTATGTGTTACACATTATCATGTAGATCATTGTGCATCATTGCCATATCTTATATTAGAAAGACAATTTAAAGGAAAAGTGTTAATGACCCCTCCAACTAAAGAAATTTTTGGGGAGCTCTTTAAAGAATTTCATCAAATGTCATCAACAATACAACCACCAAAATCTGTTAATCCAAAGGAAGTAATGGATAGAATAGATACAATTAAATTTCATGAATTACAAGAATACAATGGAATGAAAATATGGTGTTTTAATGCTGGTCATATTCTTGGAGCTGCAATGTTTTGTATTGAAATTAATGGAGTAAAAATATTATATACTGGAGACTTTTCTGGAGAAACAGATAGGCATTTACAAGCTGCAGAAGTACCACCATTTCAAATAGATGTTATGATGTGTGAAAGTACGTATGGAATTATTGAACAAGAATCACGAATAGATCGTGAAAATGCATTTATTCGTCAAATTATCGAAATATTAAAACGAGGAGGAAAATGTTTAATTCCTGTATTTTCATTAGGAAGAGCTCAAGAATTTGAACTTATATTAGAAGAGTATTGGCAAAATCATAAAGATCTTTGGTCAGTTTCGATTTTTTTCTTTTCATCAATTGCAAAAAAATGTACAACGTATTTTGAAAAGTTTACATCATTTATGAATCAAGAATTAAGAAAGAAAACTAAACAAGCATTTGATTTTAAATTTATTAGAGAAGGTAGTTCTAGTGTTGATGATGGAGCTATTGATTATAAACCATGTGTAGTAATGGCATCTCCAGGAATGTTACAAGATGGTATATCTAGAAAGATATTTGAAAGATGGTGTACTGATAAAAAGAATGGAGTTATTATTCCTGGATATTGTGTTGAAGGAACTTTAGCAAAAGACTTAATTTTGGATAGTACAAAACCATTTATTAATTCAGAAGGAGATCAAGTTGTTCCAAAATGTTCAGTAACTGAAATAAGTTTTTGTGCTCATAGTGACTTTGCTCATACTCGTAAGTTTATTGGTAATGTTAAACCAAAACATCTTGTTCTTATTCATGGTGAAGGTAAATCAATGGAACAATTACATAATGCATTAAAAAAAGAATATCCTGAACTTAATATTTATATGCCTTGTAATACTCAACCAATTAAAATTCCTATTCAACCAAAACATGAAGTTAGATTATTAGGTGAAATTGCATCAAATATTTTAAAAATGGAAGAAGAAAAGAAAGAGAAAGAAATTATTTTTAATGCAGTTTATTTACAAAATACAAAAGATGTTGACACTGTTGTTGTAAAAGCAAAAGATGTTGAAAGGTTTTCTTCTTTCCACTCAAATGAAATTTATCAACACTTATATTTTCCTTGTTTAATACCACTTAAAGAAACAATAGATATTCTTAAAGGATTTTATCCTGAAACTATATTTAATGAAGAAAACAATACTGCCCAAATTAAAGGAATTCAAATTAAATATGAAAATAATGATCTTTGTATATCTTGGCAAAATGATATTATTACTGATATCTTAATTGATCACATCATTGTTCTATTACTCGAAATGGGTATTAGTGAAAAAAAAGACCGTCCAAGAAAAATTCCTCAACTTGAAGATGTTAGTCTTGATTTAGTACTTGATCTCTTATCAAATAAATTTGAATCTGCTATGGTTTTAAAAAATAAAGATGACGTCCAAAAAGCATATGACAATATTAATCAAATAAACAAAGATTTAATTTCAAAAAATGAAGTTAATGATGAACAACAGAAAGATGAAATTAAAAGTGAAGCTAAAGATGAACAACAAAAAGATGAAACCAAACAAGAGAGTCTTAAGGAAGTTGTTGAAAAAAAAATAGAAGAAGAATTTTGTATTAAGGAAAATGTACCTTATATTTTAGTCCATGAAAACTCAAATTATGTTTTAGTAGAATGGCCATCACTTACTCCTTTTGGATTCGACAAAGACTTATTAAAAAGGTTGAATAGTGTTTTACCAAAAATTTTGTTAACAATGAAAAACACATTTTAATTAAATTTGTTATTTCTATTTTCAATTAAATCTTTTTAAACTTTCTTTAAAACTAATATAAATATTCCATCATTAAGTTATGTAAAAAGTGAGTCATATTCTTTACTTTTATACCTTTTGTATCTTTCACTATTTTAAAATAATAGACTTAAAAAACATTTTTTTAACACTTTTTCTTTTTATTATTGTTTTATTGTTTTTCAATAAAAATGTTTATG
>NW_008576198.1:0-4013 GCF_000257125.1 Entamoeba nuttalli P19
TTTGTTAAACGTGCATGGGATTGTAACGAAAAAATATTTCATCTGTTAAATAATTAAAATGCTGTTAAACTAAATACAACGATAAAGAGATTGTCTCTCATTTAAAAGCATTTATCTATTCTTTTATTCTTTGTATGAAAATTAATTATTTTGATGAATAAATCAAAATTTATTTATATAATAAACCAAATGATAAAAAATATTTTAAGAAAAATAGTGTTATATATTTTATTAAAAATAAATTAAAAAAAATAGAAAAAAAAACTATTAAAAATAAAAAGATAAGTAGGTAGATAGTCATTAAAAATGAACTGAATAAAACTGAAATAGGCATTGATGCTGTTGTTTACACTTATTTGTATTAGTACAGCTTTAGATTGTGCTTCTATGGTTGATGGAACTCTTTATACAAAAGAAGAAGCATTTGAGTGTATTTATGAAACAAATTTAGACATTTCAGACGCAGTAAGTATTCAAGGAGATATTGAAGACTTAATTGGGATGTATGCTTATTTAGACATTCTTCAATCACCACTAAAAGAAGATCAGTATTACTCTGTTGAAGCACATCTTGAAGAAGAATTAAAGTCTTTAGATACAAGTACTCAACCAATATATCAATTTTATAGAAAAGTTGATGATATAATGAGACTTGCAAAAGACCCAAATTTAAAATTTAAGTTTAGTTCTTCAAAGAGGAAGAATTTTTATTTTGATAGTTTTAAAGCGATTCTTCCTTTCAAATTCATTATTGACCAATCTACAGTCAAAACTCAAATCGTTGAACAAAATGGTTATGTTGTTCCACAAGAACTTATTGATAATAATAGTCAAGAAGTAAAATTAATTAATAAACAAAATCCATTGGAATATCTTCGTACACTTAGTAATAAATTAATTAGTTTAAAAAATGCTAATACCGCCTTTAATTATATGCTTCATTATCACTTCCAAATAGATTTAGGAGAAATTCCTTTAACATCAGATGAATTAGAAGATATAGTTATAGAATATATTAATGGAGTAACTGTAACAATACCTTATAAACTTCTTTATAAAGAAGTTAAAGGTGCATTAAAAAATTCAATAAAACATAGTGGTAATAGTCAATTTAAATATACAAGTGATGATAATAATATAAAGTGTGGAACATTTATTGAAGGAGAAAAAAGTATTAATGTAATAGTTATTCATAGTTTTTATTATGATGTAAGTAATAAAACATCAACCTATATTCAAACATTAAATAAATGCTTTGAAATGATTGATGAGAATGATTATCCAATTGAAGTTATTCTTCCAATGAATGAAGGAGGAGATGCGGATATTGAAGGAAGTATTTTTAAATTACTTTCACCACATGCTGATAATTATATATATGGTAGTGTAAGAGTAGATGGTAATAGTGAGAAAATATTAAAATTAGATATTGCACAACATATGTATGATCCAAAGAATTGTCAAGTACGAAGATCTGTCAGTGGAAATAATATTATTATTAACTTAAAAAAACCTCTTGGACCATTTTATTCTAAACCAGTTGTTGATGAATTTGAAAATAATATTACTCATAGTAGATCTCAAGTATCTATTATGAAGTCTAATGATGTACTCTTTTTTACTGAATTAAAAAATCATCCAAGAAGTCCACATCAGATTGTTATTTTTACTGATGGTTATTGTAGAGGAACTTGTTCATTCTTTATAAAAAATCTCGCTGAGTCAGGGTCTGCAATTATAGTTGGGTATGGTGGAGATCCAGAAAATAATGAATTTGATATTGGAACAGCTACATCTGTTATTATGGCATCAGGCTATGCTTTATGTGGTTCATCAACTGATTTAACTAAAGAAGGATCTCATATGACTGTTTCATTTGTTGAGTTATATCCAACAAATTATTCATTTAAGAGTAGTATACCAAGAGAATTTATTAAAGGAAGAAGTAATGAACGGGTAGCATTATATGATTATAATGATGACAATGTAAATAAATTTGTTAGTGAAGGTCTTAAATTAGTGAATAAATATCTTATTGAATGTGATGTCAATTCACCTATGGTTTTACAAAATCCTAAATGTGATGAAAAACTTAAAGGTGATCATATTCATGGAGGACATCCATGTGTTGAAGGAAGATGGTACACATTAAGTTGTGTTCCATCTTATTGTGATTATGGATATAAATTTGATAGAACAAGTCAAACATGTATTGAAGATGCCTGTTATGTTGCACCTAATGACACCTCATCATCTTCATCAGAGGCTTCATCTTATACTCCAAATGAATCTTCTTCTTCATCTAATACAAATGAAACATCAAGTTCTGAATTACAAGAGCCAACAACAGATTCTATGGTATATGTTGTTGTAGGGAGTGCTATAGGATTTGCTAGCATAGTGATAATAGTATCAGTAATAGGAATTGTAGCTGTAATATTGATGAATAGAAAGTCGAAGCCAAAATATACCACTTTCGAATAAAAAGAAAGAGCGATTAATAAGTAATTTTTTCTAATTTCTAACGTCAATTCGAGTTTTTTGTTGTTGTTTTTTTAAATAAAAGAATAACAAAAAAGGGTTTTTTTTTTTTAATATTTTGTTAAACTAAAATTATTTTTTAAAATGAATTGGGCTGATTCTGTTGTTCCTGAAGAAGAACAATGGATTCCATTTTATTATGAAGAAGATATTAATAATATCAGTAATGAACAAAATGAAAAAGCTCCATTTGTTCCTATCACCATACAAACATTAAATCAATTAATTCCTTTTATGCAAGTTTGATAATTATTAACAAGTATTTAGAAATATTTATCATTAATAGTTAAAACAAAATGATGTTCTACTAGATTTAGGTTGTGGAGATGGTAGAATAATAATTGAGTCATTACTTCAAACTCAATGTAATGAAGCTTATGGAATTGATATTGAACCAGAAGCTATTTCTCAAGCTAAGAGTCATTATAAAGAAAGTAAATTAACTAAACCAATAACATTTATATGTGATGACTTCTTTAAAACTAATCAAATACCATGGAATAAGATAACAGTAGTAGTTATGTATTTATTACCAAGTGTGATGGATAAATTATATCCATTATTAAAATCTAAATTGTCTCATTGTAGAATATTTTGTGCATGTTTTAAAATGTCATCAAATATTCCAAAAACAATTATTCGTTCATCTTCATTCCCTGATTTTATTGAAATAAAATTATAATCGTTTTATTTTTGTTTTTAATATCAAAAATCTTCTTTTATTTTGTATTTCATAATTTAGATAAAGTTATACATCTTTGAAAGAACTTTATTTATTACTCTTATTTTATGGCAAATGTCTCAAATCTACTCCAATTTATCATGAGTCGATGGATCGGTTCAAAGAAATATGAAGTCGTTTATGATTCTGAGCAACACGAATTTACTTCAAGATCATTTTGGAGTCATTTGAAAGGAAGACAAAATATTATAATCTTTATTATAACAGAACACAATTACATTTTTGGGACATTTCATTCTAAATTACCTCCTTCACAAGAAGTATGGGTTGAAGATGATGATTCTCATTTCCTATTTACATTAAAAAATCCTTTTAATACTTCACCTAGAAGATTTGCTCTTCAAAAAGGATGGAAGAAAACATTATATATTTATGGAGATGATCAAAATAATGATATCTTTAGTGTATTTAATGGATTTTGGATTTCTAATAATAATGAATGTTTTATAAGGACATTGTTTAATAATGGTTATACTCATCCTTCATTAATTGATAACACTATTTTTGTTGGGTCAGAATGGCCTACAACTTTTTCACTTTCTCGGTTATTATGCGTTCAATTTTTTCAAGAAGAAGATGGTATTTAGGTTGGGTCTTATTTCTTTATTTATTATTTTGTTTAATTTTTGGTTTTGTTTCGTTAATTTAATATAGTAAAAATAATTTAACCCTTCATTTAATTATGAAAATAAAAGAATTCACTTATATCATTTAATCTAATTCTGTGTGG
>NW_008576199.1:0-521 GCF_000257125.1 Entamoeba nuttalli P19
ATATAAATATTCATATATTGATGCGATGGATTATTATGATACAGTTACTCATAGAATGTTTTGTCCTAATTGTGATACTCCTTTGGTATTAGTGGAGGATGATCATAGTCATGATAGAATTCAAAAGTTAAGTGATGTCAAATCTCAATTAAAACCATTAAGAGATTTATTAGACCAATTACATATTGAATATAGAAGTGTTGGGGATTATCCATCCTACTCATTACCACCTAATGTAGCAAATAATGGAAAAGAAAGTGGTAAGAAAAATGGAAAAAGAAGAGAAAGGATGTATGAAAGTGGTATATTGAGTCGAAGAAAGATTAAAGTTTCTAGTGGTCTTATGCCATGGGAATATGATGATGAAGATGAAGAAAAGAAAGACGAGGTTACTCAAGTGATGGAAAACAATGAAGAAGATCTTGATATTTATTCAGGGATTGAATATTCTCAATATCGTTTCTTAACACCAGACAAAGCATTCCATCAAAAAGAAAGCCAAGTTGTCTTTGATTCACAAA
>NW_008576200.1:0-2062 GCF_000257125.1 Entamoeba nuttalli P19
CATTTAACATATGAAAAAATTAAGAAAGAAGAATGAAAGAATAAATAAAATAGGGTTAAATTTAATACTTTTTGTAAGTTTTTTATTACTTTTTTTTTTGTTTCATCATTCCAAACAGAATGAAATGATTAAGGAAAATATTATGTTATAAAAACTTCAAAAATACTTAACAACTTCAATTCAGTCGAGAATAATTTATTTTTAGTTTTAAAGGAGAGCCAATCTTCACTGTTTTGAGTTTTAGAAAAGCACTCAAAACAAAAAGGCAGATATTAGGTTTGATATTCAAGCAAATATCTTCAATAAATCGATGAAGTTAAATGAAAGTTTCAAAAAAAAAAAAAAGAAGAAATAAAGATATTTGTGGTGATGACATGAACAAGTTGTCATGAATATTTAATTTAAGAAGTAAAACTAAAAAATGTTGTTAAAATAAACATGTCAGATACAACTAAATCATATGGAATGTTAGCTCAAGCTGAAAGAAAGAATAAAAAGTTTTTTGATTCAGCTGATTGGTCAGAACAATTTTCACCAATATCATTTCCAGTTGATAGTGAATTTCTTCATACACCAAAGTTACCAACTCATTTTAAAACAACAAATAGTGTTATTGTTAAATGAACGAATAGATAAATGTGAATATAAATTAAAATGAATGAATTTCTTTTTCTTCATTAATTTTTTTAATTTTAAAAGAAATAAAATAAAAAAAGAAGAATTAAATTATTCTGTTGAAATTATTTGAATAAAGAATTACAGTGTAAAAAAGAACTGCAATAAAGAGAATAAGTTGTAATCCAAATATGAAATAGTCATTAATTGTTAATGAAATAACTTTTTCATATTGATTATTTGAAGAATAAAAAGAATGACCGAGTGTTGTAATTTTATCCATCAAATCACCAATTGAAGTAAAGAAATCTGAAACTTTATCAGCTTCATCGTCTTGAATGTCATGAATTGTTTTTAAAACAGTTGCACTACTTCTTAAATAAGTTACACTTTTTGATGTTTTTTCCATTCTATCATATATTTTATTTAAAATTTCATTTCTTTCTTTTGCTAATTTAATATTTAATGCAAGTTCATCAGAAATATTTCCAATTGTATTATATATTTTTACCATTTTACATTTTTCATTATCATTACATTGTTTATTAATTTCTTCTTCATTAAAATTATTAATAATTGGTTCTAGTTTTAATTCTTCTGTTTCTGGTTCTTTAGTTTTATATTCTTTTTTTTTAGGTATTTTAACTTTTGGATCAATCATTTTAATAGAAAGTAATCGATGACTATCACTAAGATCTCCATTACTTGCACTAATTCCAAAATATTGACCAATGTCCATTTTAAATACTGCTGCTTTAAAACAACTAACTTTTTCTTTTCCTTGTTGTTGAAGGTCTAAATTAATTTCATGAGTGTCATGATTATATTCAAAATATACTGTAAATGGATTTCCTCTATATGATCCAAAATAACATGACTTAGACATAATATCAATTCCATCTGTTTCTCCATTATATTCTTTATTATTATAATTCATTATCATTTGTGCTGTTGGTACTTCAATTTTACCATTTTGGAATGTATCAAAAATAACACTAATTCCTTTCCATTTATTATTTGCTCCAAATGCTTTTCCTGTTTTTAATGGTGTTTGTGTAAACCATAACGCAATACCATCAGCATGTTTTCCTTCTTTATTTGATGTCATTTGTAGTGTAATTTCCATTTTAAAGCTTTTAATAGGTATTCTTTTTCTAGAAATAATAAGTCCTGAAACACTTGGAGTGTCTGGTGTAAGCTCAATCATTGTGTCATTTATCACATTTGTTTTACCAACTTTTTTCCAATTTTTAAGTAAAGTAGTATATGGTGCTTCTAATGTAAATTCAGAGATAGGAGATGATAGTCCAAAATAAATGAAGAAAAGAATGATAATCATTGATATTCTTAATAATTCCTTTTTTTTTAAGTTCTTTTTTTTTATAAATTCTTCTTTTAAAATTCTTTAAAGTTTTTAAAAAAAAAATAAAAAGTAATTAATTAAGTA
>NW_008576201.1:0-377 GCF_000257125.1 Entamoeba nuttalli P19
TTCTTTTGTTATTTATAACAATAAAAATGATAAATATAGGAAAACTAAATATTTAAAGAGTTTCAAAATAATGAAACTATTTCTAAATTAATAGAAGTAAGTGATATGAACAAAGCAACAACATTAGTGTCATGACAAGAGAGACTTTTCATAGAAAAGAGAGTTTGTGAGTTGACAAAGACAAATTAAAAAAATAGATGAATATAAAACTCAAAGAAAATCTATTTTAAGAAAATGACTTATAAGAAAGAAAGAAAATAAAAGAACTATAAAAATATAATAAAAAAGATAATAAAATAACAGAAAGAAGAAAGAAAAAAGAAAAATAAAAGTCGTTTTGGTTGGCTGAAGGGTAATTTGATAAAAAATAAAAAAAA
>NW_008576202.1:0-615 GCF_000257125.1 Entamoeba nuttalli P19
TTTCATTGTCATATGTTGAACCATAAACAGCTACTTTGTAATACCTTGTATTTAATGTTACAATCCAATACAAAACAAAGTCATTGAATTCTCTCTCATTAATTCCTAATTTCTTTATCAATACTTCTAATTCAATAATCATATTTTCTTTGTTATTCCAACTTCTTTTCCTTTGAACTTTTCTTTCTTCAAACAAACATCTTTACAGAATAAACAATCAAAATGTTTGTTGTTTATTTTAGTTACATAGTCTAATACTCAATCACTACATTATGTTTATTTATATTCATACTCTTTCTTATCACCATCTTCTTTGTTACCTTTTGATTGGTGAAAGTAACATCAATATCTATTGCATTATTCAATTCTGAATAACAATAAAAATCTTCTTTCTCTTTAGTTGTATCATCATACAGTAAAATGACTGTGTTTTTCTTCTTTAAAACAACTACTCCAATTTTCTTCATAACCTTTGTCTTCTTGTTGTTGTTGAGTAATAATTTTATTTCAAATTGATATTTTGTTTTAATAACACTGAAAATAATCGACATTCACATTCTTCTTTAAATGAAAGTGTGTTTTTAATGTTAAAAACATGACTCATTCAATATTCAT
>NW_008576203.1:0-458 GCF_000257125.1 Entamoeba nuttalli P19
ATGTATCTGTTAGCTATACCATTGTTTTTCATCATTGTAATTGGTAAAACGACTACTCTCCAATCTGTTTGTATGACTGATTTTGTCGCAGTCAACATTGATTCACCAACAAATGTTGAAACAATTAGTCGTACCTTGTGTTATGATAAAATCCCTGATTATAGAACAAACGTTTATGGATATAATATCAAGTCTTATTGTTTTGTTGATGAAAATAATTTCTATGTTCAAAAAGGGAATCATAGTATTAGTAGATGTGGAGAGTGGCTCCAATTAGTAGGACCAAGTCAAAAACCTATTGTTTGTATGGTAGCTGGGTCAGAACGTTTAAAAGTCTCTGGTGTTTCTACTTCAAATCAATACTCATTTATTGGTGTTCCAAGAAACATCTTTCTAACATTAACAGGTGGATTTGATGAAGGTGCTAGTATTGTAACTCAAATTACATTATCAGAGAC
>NW_008576204.1:0-452 GCF_000257125.1 Entamoeba nuttalli P19
ACTCCATCCACAAAAAATATTTGAACATTTTAAGAGTGAGGTTGATGATTCATTTTCAGGTAAGTTAGTAAGGATGAGATAAGACCCAACTATATCTCTTATGGTTTTGAAATAGTCTATAAAGTAATAACAAACACCTTCTACTTTTTGTTTGATGATACTATCCCTAACCAAGTCTGAAATGAGTGGACGAACAACTCGGCGAGGTAAGCATAGGCGTTGGGCTATTTCCTTACTGGTTAATGCTTTTTGTGAGTTTTGGATAGTGATAATAACAAGTAAGTGAGTTGAAGAAAATAAAAGACCTACTACATATTGGACAATAGTCTCACAGAGTTGGTATTGTTTAGACTGCTGCATGACAGGATATGATGAAGTTCTGATGATATGTGATTGTTTTCACTTTTGAAATAAGTTGAATCATTCATTTTATTCACAACAAAACTATTCTC
>NW_008576205.1:0-1950 GCF_000257125.1 Entamoeba nuttalli P19
CATTTTACTCATAATTTCTGGTCCATTAATTAATATTAAGAAAACTCCTGTTTCATTAGCAACAGCTCGTGCAATCATTGTTTTACCACATCCTGGTGGTCCATATAATAACACTCCTTTTGGTGGTTTAATACCAATAGCTTGGAATAATTGTGGATGTCTTAATGGTAATTCTACCATCTCTCGAATTTGTCCAAGTTGTCTTCTACATCCTCCAATGTCATCATATCCAATATCATCTGGTCGTTCTTCATCTTCTCTTTTAATTGGATCTCCTTCACAATGAATAATAGTGTCATTTACAACAAGTGCATATGGTGATGGATCAATATCAACAACTTTGAATTCAACTGTTCTCATACCTCCATGGCACAAAAAATGGTCATCTTTCTTAATAGGTCTAAAAACATCACTGAAATATGGTCGAATATATGTTTCAAATAAATCTCCGGTAATTCCTTCTACAGTATCATCAATTGGTAATACATGAATTTTAATAGCATAAGGAACATTTTGTGGGGTTTCAACTCCAACTACATCACCTAACTTAACTCTTAAGTTGTATCTAGTCATACGATGAAGTCTGATCATATTTTCTGTTAGTCCTTCTTCTGCCATAACAATACAAACTGTACTTTTTCTTCTTTTTCCTTTAATCAAAATACTATCACCTTCAAAGAAATTCAATTCTTCCATTCTTTGTGGATTCATATATACAATTGACATATCATCTTCTTTGCTTTCTTCTACAATAAGACGGTGTTTTTTAACAATTATCTTTTTTGGTTCTTCTTCTTTCATTGGAACTTGAACTTGTTCGTCTTGAGACATAACTATTTGATTCTTTTCTTCAAAACTTCAGAACTTTTTATCTTTTCTCTTGAGGTTTTATTTTTCTTTTGTCATTTTTTAAGGGTTTCATTAGGTTTTCTTAAAATCGAAGATTGTTAGAATAGATTCATTAAAAATAGAGTGGATAGATAAGAACTTCAAATCCTAATGAGGAAGAGTCTTAACAATAAAAACACTCCACTTGTATATCAGGATGTAAATGGAGATACTCAAATAATTACTTTAGAACAACTCAGTAAGGATGAATCAATTCACTTTGGAGATACTGTCATTTCTAGTCAACCTTCTTTTGAAGTATCTGGAGGAAGTCAAGTCTTCAAAAGTGCAAAAGAAAATGTTGAGAGTGTTGAAAGAAAAATGCAGGTTCTCTATAACTTACAACATGAAAGAGGGAAAAGTGACACAACATCAGACCAAACACAAGAAAAAGTAAAAATAAACTCTCCATTTCAACATGCAACTCTAAAACCAAAATTTAATTTTTTTGAACGAGCAGAAGAAGAAAGAAAAAGTAAGTCATCAGTTTCAACTTCTGGAAGTTCATTAAATTCTACATTACATGTTCCTACAGAAAAGCCAGAAGAAGTTATTATTAACCAACAAAGAAGAATGAAAAAAAGTATGATTGGAACAGTCAACATAAATGAAAATACAGAGCAATTATTTCATACATTAGAAATGCTTGAAGATAAAGGTTTTGCTGATAGACAAACAACTGGGAAATTGACTTCATTAAAAGAACTTGTTGAAAAGAAAACACCAAGAGATATTTCTGTGGTTGAAGAAAATAACATTGAGATAATGAATACAGTTTTGTTTGAATGGGCTGAAGTTCTTCAACAGATCGTTGATACTCCAGTACAGCCAAGCTCAAAAGTTGATAAAGTAGACTTATTAATTTTCTTTACTGAGTTAAGAAGATTTTGTTTGGATATAATCACCTGGATTGATACAAATAAGTGATTTTTTTGTTGATGTTTTTTTCTAAAAATATTCACAAATAGAGTATTACGTTAATTCCAACACTATTTATTTCATTATATGTATTATTTGATACATTAAAGTATTTAATTTTATGATATTCTCAATTCTATTTCT
>NW_008576206.1:0-491 GCF_000257125.1 Entamoeba nuttalli P19
TTCTATGAAATAGAATATATTCTATCACTAAATTAATTAACTATAAAGACATTAAAAGAAGAATTGATTTAGATGTGTTGTTGGAAAATTAGTTAGTTTTTATAATATAAATGAACAGAAGAAATCAAGAAATAATGTTAAGTATGAATTTATAAGAATGAATATCATTCATAAATAAATGAAATTCATATTTTATTGTTAAAGATTCAATGACTTATTGAAATGTATGATAATACATCAACCAGAATGGAAGTGAAAAATAAATGAATAAACTACAGATGTTGAGAAGATAATTCTATTTATCAATAAATGATTGTTAAATGTCTTGTTTTCTCGTATCATTATTATTTCATTCTCATGATTCTTCTTACTCTCACCTCTAACACTTTCTTATAATGTCTTATCTATTAACATATAATGTTATTGTTAATATATATTATATTCTCCTTCATTTCAACAACACACAAACAACATTGAACATATTAATAGGA
>NW_008576207.1:0-3009 GCF_000257125.1 Entamoeba nuttalli P19
AAAGATAAATGAATATTAATAAATACAAACTATGAAACACAATTAGAAATATGTGACATAACAATTGTAGTTGATTGAGAAGAGTACCCAAAAGAAATTGCTTTATTTAATTCTTTCCAAAATGCAAAAATAATTTTATAACAATGACTCAACGCACCAACACTAATACTTTGTTAATTTTTTTTTATATAAAATTACATTTAAAACATTAACTTTCATTGTTTTATTAACATAAAAACAAACGTAACAACAGGTAATGGAATATACTTTACTTTAAGAATTTGATCAATAAAAGAATCTATGGCATGCTATTAACGTTAATTCATTTTAACAAAATAATAAAAGAAAATTATTCAAACCGCATCATTATTATTATTTAAAAGAGATAAATGTAAAGATGGAGTGATTTCACTCATTGAGACTAACATAGGTTGATAGTCTTGACTCATACTATTAATTGAAATAAGAAGATGAAAAGAGTTTTGACCTCAAATTTGTTAACTTCAATTTAACCTAAATTACTACAACAATGGAAATTTTAAATAAAAAATAAATTTTAAAGTTTGCCAATCATCGTTGTCATTTCCTTTTGAAGTTTATTAGTAAGAAAATCATAACTAAAGATTGTTTGAACATTTCCATGGAAAATATTTACATAGCATTGTGTTTCTGATTCTTTTTTTCCAAAAGTAATAAGACTACTTGACTTTCCAAAACTAAATGGTTCTTTAGTTTCGTTTTTATTTATTTTGGGATTATCAGATGATATAATAGTACTATAAATATAGTTGTTTATTCCAATAAATATAACTCTATTATTTCCTTTACCATATACACCAACAAATCGGATGGTTGGGTCATATGGTCTAGTAATAATAATTTTCTTTTTTTCATTAATTCCTTGTAATACTTTAATTTCAATAGAAGAAGAAACAATCATAGCCGTGATGGTATATTCTTCATTTGAATAACCCATTAATGAGGCTGTTTCTCTCCAATAACAGTTTTGATAAGTCCTAATGTTATTAAGTGTCTTATTATCCATAATTTTTTTTTCATCAACACAATAATGATTGTCAGAAACATACATTATATTAATACTTGATTGTGATGCAGTAATACCAGTAGGATGATTAACTTCTATAGAAAAGACATATTCCATTTCTTTATCAAAACAAAATAACATATTAAGACATAAGACAATAATATATTCTTCTCCAACATTTTTCATTGCAATAATTTTTGAATTTAATGGTATTTGTACTAAGTCAATGTCATCTAATTTTTTTTGATTAATTATTGCATGATATTCTTTTGGACTTTCCAATCCATCAAAGAGATTACTTTCTATTTTAAAGAAAAGTAATCTATTAGGGGAACTTGTTTTTGAGTATGAGTGAGTGAAATACAAGACATATTGTTTAAATAAAAAAGCTTGTTTTACTCCTTCAATTGGAAATAAAATATGTTGTAACGGACAGCAATATTCTGATTTATATTTAACAAATCGAATACCTTGTTCTGATGCTATAACTAATAAAGGGAATCCCAATTGGTTAGTTATTTGGAATGAATTAACCGTCATTTAAAACTAAAACAATTAAAAGTTCTCTTCTACTATTATTATTTTTTTCATTTTTCTTCTTATTAATGAAATAGAACTTAGAAAAGATAAAACAAAACAAATCAATATCAATACCTACGATATTCTCTTTCTTTGTTATGTATAAAACTTCTCAACGTACTCCAAAAATTATTAATACATTCTTCCCAATTTCTTTTATTATCTGTTTCAAGCTACTTTATTAATTTTCTTCTTCTTTAAAAGAAAATTTGTTTATAAATTAAACAAACATGAAGTATTTGTGCATGTCTTAACCATACTTTCATTGGAAGTTGTTGATGATTTAATGAAACATAAAAACAACAACATTTACTTGTACATTCTTCTGGTGTTTTAAATGGTAAATCTTCAAATTGCCAATCTTCATCAATTAAAAATACTGCAACAATTCTGTCTTTTGGAATATCATTTGTTGGTTTATTAATAAAATGATATACAACTCCTTGATATGTAATATCAACAACACCATTTACTGTATCACATAATGAACTTTTAATATATTTTGTTTGTTTAATGAATTGTTGAATGTTATCAAGATTTAAAGGAGCAGAAACAGATGGCATAATAATATAATAACTATCATCATGTGTTATTTGTGTTTTTATTGTTTTGTTTTCTTTTTGTTTTGAATCAACAAGATTATATCCTTCAAATAATTCTTCTTTTAATCGAAGAAGATTGTCATTCCCATGCATCATATATTTTAATCCTCTTGTTCTTTTTTCTCTTGCAAACATTTTCTTTATTTTTTCTTTTATTTCTTCAGATATTGGTGTAATTTGTTCTGGTAATGTGGCAATTTTCATCTTATTTGCTTGTTCATATTGCTCTTTTAGGTCTGACGTACTTGTCATTCTTAAATATCTATTTTGTTTTTTAAGTTCATTTTTCTTATTTTTTTGTTATTCAAACCATTAAAAGAAATGTCTTAGTGTTTTTCATCTCTTAATCAACATCATTAGTTACAACCAATTAATAATCATTGAATAAGCATACTTTATTTGTATTTAATAAATATTCGTTATTAAAATGAAAATGATATATAATCAAGAAAAGATATATGAGATACTTTTCAAATTTATATTTCTTTTGTAGTATTATAAATCTTATTTATATTACAATATCTTTATTGAATCAATACACACACTTTGTTAAGACAATTATAATTAAAGTAAAATGATAATAATCAAAGTACAATCATTTGTTGAAGTGATTATTCATAGTTAAAACAAATATTAATAGTGTAGATGATAGACAAAGTTGATATTATTCTTTATGTATTTTATTGAAGAAACAGGAGGTATTATAGACTATATAACCTTTCATAGTTCTTTAATGGAAATAAATCTTCTGTTAATTTACTCACAATAGAAGAACCAAAAAAA
>NW_008576208.1:0-2661 GCF_000257125.1 Entamoeba nuttalli P19
CAAATTCAATTATATGTTAGCTGGTATTATCATTACTGTTTTGTCATTATTTGTTTCATTGCTTACATTATTGCTTCCAAAAGATTCAATCGTTCCATATAAGTCATTAATATTTGGATTGTTTATTGGAATTTTCTTAGGATTAGTACTAGTCACAACTTCCAGTTTTAGTTTTTTGGAATGTTTGCTTATAGGAATGATGATTTGTTCAGAAGTTTGTTATATTATTGGATGTTTTATATCATTTCTTAAGGTTCCATTTACTTTAAAAACACTAACAACAATCATTCCTTTTGATTTGTTAATAATTGCTGTTGTTACTCTTATTTATGGGTTTGGACAATGCACAGACTCTTTTATTAAAGAAGAAAAATACACATCATTTTATGTTGGGATATGTTCTTTTATCGCATTGACATATTTTAATTGGTTAGAAACAAAACAATTTCCAATTACGGAATTAGTTTTTTGTTATTTATTGTCCAACTGGAATTATCTTGTATGCCAATTTGTTGGATATATTTGTATTTTTTCACTTTTATTGATGTTTTATTTTTACAAACACGACGTTTTATTATCTCTTGCAATGTTATTATCATTCATATATCATTTAATAGAAAGTTCATCTATTCCTTTAATGACTATTTTAATCCCTGATTTGATCTATCTGTTAGGCTTAATAAAAATGGTGATTCTTATACGAAAAAAAGATGTTGATTGTTTGTATTCACTAATACCTGTTCTAAGTGTAATATTACCATTAAATATGGGAATAACTATTATATTTTTTATATTTTTAATATGGTATTTCAAGAAATATTCATTCAAATTAGGAGTACTTCTTGTATTTTTCTTCTTTGGAATTCATTTCTTCTTCTTAAGTGGACATGCATTCCAATTTAGTGATATTCAATTTAATGCTGGATTTATTGGAATACCATTCTATTCATTCTTTGGAAATGGATTTTTGGTCATTTTGAATACATTCTTCTTCCCAAGTATCAGTATTATTTTTGGGTTGTTAATAATTTTAAAGTCTCATCCTACTGGGACGTCTTTGTATATTCAAAGTTCTTTATGTCTCACAACTATGTTTATATACCAATTAGTTCCTATAATGTTCTTTACTTACTTTGTATCTGGACATTTAGAAATCTTCAGAATTTTTACACCAAAAGTATGTTTTGATATATCTTTCTGTATAGTAACAGATATTATGATAGGTATTGGATATTTCCTTCAAAAACTTACTCCAAAACAACTTGAAGAAGAAAAGTCTTATTTAGATTAGATATGATTTTGTTTATCTTTTGTAATTTTAGTTTTTGCATCTAACAAGTTAAGGAAGATTCAAAATTGTCGTAATAGTTAAAGAACTTAAAAATAATAAAATCCTCAATAAGGTAAAATGGTCATTATTCTAACTAATAAGTTTATACTTATTGAAAGAAGAATTATCTCTCTTAATACCTCTAATGAAGTCTATGAACTTCTTATAACATTACTTGACAAAGAATATATTGCTGTAAAAAGAAAATTATTTCATTTAGACCCAATTTACCTTCATGACTTTGGATATAAGCAATATGATCAATTCATAATTCCATGTTTAAATTCATTTATTCTTGAAAAGGGTTTAGAAAAAGAAAATAATATAACTAGTCTTTGTTGTATCCAAAATCAAGTGATTTGTAATAATTTAGATAATGCAATTCAATACAGACAATTTATTATTAATTACATTTGTCAAATACTTCAAATAGATAAAATAGTTATTCCTCAAGATTTAATTCAATGGATTGAAATTAGTGTAAAGAATCATTTCATAGAAACTGAAGGATGTGATGTAAAAATTTATAATTCTTGCTGTGTCTATAAAAGTTTATATTTATGCGAAATACTTCATTTTATTAAAACAAATAAAGACTTATTATTTTCTCAACTACAAAACTTGACAATTAAATCTGTTCAATTACTTCATAAGCCATTTAAATGGTATAAAGAGTCAGTCAAATCTATTGTGAAAAGTATGGGAATAGTATTATCTGATTTTGATATTTCAGACACATACTTTGATCACCCAAATAGTATTCATGGATTAATTCATACATATAGAGTTGTATTATTTTCTTTAATTATTGGCTATTACACACAAAACAGAAGATTTGGATTATTGGCTTCGTGTGGTTCTCTTATTCATGATATGGCAAGAAAAAGAGATGGAATTTGTACTGAACATGGTTCATTAGCTGTAAAAACAAAATTTAATTTGTTAAAAAATCATATCGTAAAATATTCTATTTCAGAAACAGAACAAAACTATATCAAGAGTGCTGTTATTAAACATTGTACAGGAGAAAGTAAACCAAATGAAGATGACTATATTGTAGTCTCGATACTCAAAGACTCAGATGCTCTTGATAGGTGTAGAGTTGGAGACTTAAATCCAAATTATCTTAGATTTGAAGAATCAAAAGAACTAACTCAACTAAGTGAGTATATTTGTATTAAAACGCTGGAATTAGGGAATATTTCATTTACTCAGTTTATAGACATTGTTAATGAATTTATTAATTGAAATTTGATTCAGTTAAAAATTCCTTTTAATAGAATATAAAACTTGTTTTTCAGATTTTTAGAAAAGAAAAACGTAGAAGGGAG
>NW_008576209.1:0-1420 GCF_000257125.1 Entamoeba nuttalli P19
TATTTAAATAATTTATTTCTTCTTTTGTTTTATTTAATTAATTGTTGATATTTTGTATTTTCATTTAAATGAAGAATAAATAAATATCATTTAACATATTAGTTGTATTTTGTAATTCTTTATTTTTATATTTCCTGTTTCTTTCATAATGAATAACTTCTTCTCATCTGAATATTTCTTTATGAGGTTTAAGAAATTTGAGTTGTGAAATTATGTCTCTTTTTATTTTTATGGTAAAAGTAGAATGAGTTTATTGTTAGTTAATGTTGTTAAAAATATTATAACCAGTAGTTATGAATGTTTTACCATTTGTCCTTAGTTATTTAAATACTGTAAGTGACAAAACACTAATTTGATTTTTGTGTCACATTATCATATTTGGATATATTAGAAATTGATTACCATAAAAATAAATAAAGTGATTGATAAAATAATAATAAGAATTAAGTGCAGAAGACAAAACTCCTGTGACACTGAGTTTATTGAGTCTATGAACATTTTATCCCTTTATAATAGACAAAATTAATTGTATTACTTTATCAAATGAACAACATTAATTGATATTATTTTGTGAAATACTCATTTATTCAAATAACATTAATAATCAATATGGTATATTATAAAAACACAAAATACAAACAGATGAAATATGGATGTTGTGTGAATCTCTATAAATGCATTCTAGGTTTCTATTCATTAGCCATACAATATATTTGTTGGTAGTGATTGATTTTTGTTATTTCTTATATTTTATCATTCAAAACATATACCATCATTCATCATTCATTTTCTCATTTACTTATTACCATATTTAAACCATATTTCTTATTTCTGTAAATAATATACCATTAGATTAAAGTATTATCAATCATTGTCTCATTCTTTTAAAAATTTTGTTTATACAATGAAATACTCATTATCATTATGTTGAACAAATCATAAAGTGTTGCTATAATTCACATTTCAAGTAACTCTCATATAAAGTATTTATACTAATGGGTCAATACCATCAATCATTCAATTACTTCATTGGAGAGACATTTTAATGTTATTTACTTATGACATTTTATTGATATTCCTTTTATGCGAGTTTTATTATTAAATTATATCTTGATCCAAATTTTGGTTATTGGTTTGTTTTTCATATACAATAGCTTTATTTTTAGTTAATTTTATTCGTTTTCAAGACGAAGAAGAATGGAAAGTATTTTAGTAAATAAATTTCTTACTTTTGACTGTCAATCTTCAAATTTAATAAATTCATCTTTTTAAGTGGTGCAACAGTGGTTGATTTAACAAATGATATTCAGTCTATCTTCTCTATAATTTGTTGTTCTTAATACAAAATAATTCTTTATATATTCAACCATTCTTATTCCGTTGTTCACAGTATGCAATAATAATCTAAAGACTTTGATAT
>NW_008576210.1:0-620 GCF_000257125.1 Entamoeba nuttalli P19
GGAGATAAACTTGTTGGATCAAAGAATCCAAGATATTTACAAAGAAGACCAGATATGTTAGACCCAGAATATACATATATGACATTTAAAGCTATTCAATTATTTAGAAAGATTAGTGATGAAGAACCATTATATACTCCAGTTGATGCAGTTCTTTCAGGAAGAAGAAACAACCCACCACAAGTAGCTAAAAATGGTATGAAATTAAGACCATTATCAGTTTTTGCACCATTACACTATTTTGAATTACCAGAATTATTAATGGAATGTATTACTTCTATGACAGGAGCATCACCATCAATGTTTGGAGCAGGATCAGAAGGAGCATTAACTAAAGGACCATTCAATTCACTTCCAGCTGTAGTTGATTTGAACAATTATCTTCTTGGAATGATTTGTTGTGGATATTCAGGATTTGTTTCATCAGCATCATATTGTGGACCACATTATAAAGTTGCACATGATATTTCATTATTAATTCCAGAAATTTGGTCAAAGATGAGAAGATATGAACAAGAACCAAAATATTTGATTGAACATGGATATCTTGAACCATGTCCTGATGTTACTTATAATGGAAAAACATATTCAGGAAAAAGACTTGGATATAGAATTACTAC
>NW_008576211.1:0-211 GCF_000257125.1 Entamoeba nuttalli P19
TAATGATAAAAACAAAGATGTTCAATTAGAAGAATAAAAGAATGATTGTAGCACAAAGAATAATAAACATACTTGTTGTACCATCATCATTGTTATAATTATTTCTATTATCATCTTGTTTATTGTCTGAACTATCTGAACTACTTGTTGTTTTATTATCTATTTCTTTATTTCCATCTTTTTGTTGATTATCCTTTCCATCTTCTGGTTT
>NW_008576212.1:0-421 GCF_000257125.1 Entamoeba nuttalli P19
ACATCACCTGTTTATGAATTGGTTATGGGTAACAATGAATTTGTTAATTATGTTAAGGATGTTGTTCTTCCAAGAGATGAAATTGTTTCAGATTATTTTGTTAAACCAGGTGAACAACAAAATGATTCAGATGAATACACAGACGACTCAAGCGGATTCCAGGAGGATGATGGAGACTTTGATGGTGGAGATTTTGATGGTGGAGATTATGATGAAGATGAGGACGGAGTTGTCGACAGTTCTAAACATTAATTTCTTTTAATTAAATTTTTTCTTATTAATTCGTTTTGCCATTTCATTTTTCTTTTATTATTGAAGAGACAGAGGTATATTTATTAAGTCATTAATGAAGGAAAAGAATAACTTAATTTTTATAACAACATGGTTTTTCAAAAAGAATTTAAAAATAGGATAAAATGAT
>NW_008576213.1:0-3336 GCF_000257125.1 Entamoeba nuttalli P19
ACTTTTATCATATTTATCATCTTTCTTTTTATTAATTACAATATTTGTTTTAATGTTCAAAACTCTGGTGTTTCATTTATTTATTATACAGTTCTTTGGAGTATTAATCATCTTCATAATTACATAATTGAACGAATAAAAATTTGATTTTTTATTCACTTTGTCTTTTATTTAATTCATTAAATTATAACACCTATGATTAATCAAATTATTAATTGATTATATAATCAAATTCTATTGTTATGCACAATATCTTTTCTTAACTTTTGATTATATGTTGAATCTTTTTTATTTTATTAGTATTATTTAATTCAATTTTTTTCTTGAAAAATATACTGTTGATAATCCTATTTATTATCATTTATACTTCAATCATTAATACCTTGGTAATTCCAAAAAATGAATGGTTATTAACAATTAAAACATTTAGATGTATTATTATATCTTACTTGAACTTCATTGAAATATTGAAACATTTTATTCATTATTATATTTAGTTTATTATTTTGATAATTTTTATTTAGAACTATTGTTGTAAATTATAAAAATGATTGATATACATTTTTAAAATGAAACAAAGAATGAAAAAAGAATTATTACTGATATAATTTATAAAGGATAGAATTTATTTGACCATTATTGTAAGTATTAATTTTAAAATAATCATTAAGATATTTCTAGTTCAAAGAATGAATAGTTTCAATTATTGATAGTTTATCACTTGTATTGTTTGCGTTATGAATTGTTTTATTATTAGAATCTTTTATGGTTTTTTCTCTGAATGAAAAGAGCAAAATAGTTTTATTTACTTTAAAATGAGCAATAATTACATTAAAAAAAAGAATTAAAAAACCAATTCAATTAAAGAATTTCTTGTCTTAAATCAGTGAGAATTGTTGCATATTTTTTCTTAATTTGAGGTCTTCTTGATTTAAATGAAGGAGTTAACAATCCATTTGCTTCACTAAATGGAGTTAATTCAATGTAAATATTCCTAACAACTTCATAACCAGGAACATTCTTTGTTCTGACATATTTCTCTAATTCTTGTCTAAAAGCTTCTTTAGGTTCTTTTAAATTTGCAAAAGATTGTAATTCTTCTTTTGTTCCTTCAAAGTTAAATTTCATTTTCATAAACTCAGTGAATTCTTTCATTTCAGGAACGATAATAGCAGTGATAAAAGTGTCAGTGCTTTCTCCATAAATAAAACATTGTGATACCAATGGGCAAAGACTGTATGTATTTTCTAAAGGTTCAACAGCAATATACTCTCCTTGAGCAAGTTTAAATAAATTCTTTTTTCTATCAATTATACTCAACGATCCATCATAATTAATTCTTCCAATATCTCCAGTACATAAAAATCCATCATCAGTGAAAGCAGCTTTTGTTTGTTGTTCATCGTCATAATATTCTTTAAAAATTTGTCCTGCTTTAACTTGAATTTCACCAGCTGGAGATTCTCCTTCAATAGAATAATCCATTTCAGGAATACTTACTAATCTAATATTAACATCTAAACAAGCTGATCCAATAGATGTTAAATTATCATCATGAAGACCAGGAGCAGCTGTACAAAATCCACCGAATGATTCAGTCATTCCATATCCTTGGAAAATTTGAGCACCAGTACAAACACGAAGCCAATCATATAATTCAGGTGTTAAAGGAGCAGAACCATTTAAAATAATTTCTAATTTCCCACCTAAAGTTTCTTTAACTTTATTAAATAAAACAGTATCCCAATTAATTAAAGTAGTTGATTTATTATGAATGGCATTACTTTTATAATAATAAGCTATTTTAAATAATGTATTTGCAATACATGAAGTACTAACTGTTTCAATGAATTTATCATAAATCTTTTGAAGAACTCTTGGAACAGCAATAAGAAATGTAGGATGAAGATGTTTCATATCATCAACTATAGATGCAACTCCTGCGGAATTAAATCCAACAGATCCATATCCATACATAAAAGCAAGTGCAATTTGTTGATCAAATACATGAGCTGATGGAAGATAACAATAATTAATCTTTTTGTATGCTAATTTAATTGGATCAAAACAATTTGCAGTAATAAAACTATAAATTGCATTATTTACTGATATATGTGTATGAACAACTCCTTTTGGAAGTCCAGATGTACCTGAAGTAAAAATAATAGAAAATGTATCATTAGGATTTGGTAAATCAGGGTCAATTGGGTTTTGTCTTCCTTGATTTAATAATTCACTGTAATTAAAATGTTTTACTGTTTTAGGAACATCATTTGTATCATCAAAAGTTATTAATCCCATTGTTGGATTCATTTCACATAATTGTAATCCCGTTTTAATTGGTGTTCCACAAAATAAATATTTTAATTCCATCTTTTTAACAATATAATCCAAGGCATCAGCTCCTAATGTAGCATATAAGAAAATTGGAATTATACCTTGTCGATTCATAGCATGTTGAACAACAAACCATTCATATCTATTATGAGTTATAATACCACATCTCTCTCCTTTTTTTACTTTTAAAGTATTAACAATTCCAGCAGCCATAGCATCAACCATCTCTAATGCAACAGTACCATTAATCCATTGATAATCAGTCCATTTCCCTTCAATTTTTGAACGATATCCCCAAAGATTTTCTTCGGGATATTTTTCTACTCTTTTCTTTAATAATGAATAGCCAGTTTGATTACTAAACTCTTCTCGAGAAATATAACAATTACTATTCCATCCACTTCTTTTACAACCAATATAAAGGCAATCTTTTTCTTTTTTTAAATGGTCTTTAGTGAATGTTGTTGTCATTTTTGTTTTTCTAACCACAGTTGAAGATCTTTTTTATTTTATTATTCTCATTTTCTAAATTTAACAGAAAAATTCATCATCATTTATTTATCAAAAAAAATACAAAAGTCATTTTAATTAATTACGTTTACTGTCGTATTCAATTTTCATTGTTTTGAGAAGTTATAATATTATAATTACTTTTGTTAGATTCGTCATAGCTCATTCAATGATTTGATTATTTAACTGTTGTATTTTGTTGTAAATTTACATCATCAAAATTTCCATTATTATAATTATTACATATTATCTCTCATTTGTATTGTTCTTATGTTTATTTCATTTTTATTGTTAATTTACGAATAATTCAATATATTACTTATTATTGGGTTGTTTCCTACTGTCTTATCTTTTCATTCATTAATCTCTCTTCTGATTTTTGTATTATTTAATTCATTCAAATATGTGGTTGTTGTATTTTCATTTTGAACATGGGATACATCAATATGTGTCTCTTTGTTTATTATTTTGAAGATATATTATTTCATA
>NW_008576214.1:0-201 GCF_000257125.1 Entamoeba nuttalli P19
TTTTATTCTTCTATTTTATTATTATTTTTTATTTACCTAATTTAATCACAGACCCAAAGACGATTCAGAACCACCACACAAATATTAAAATTTTTCCTATTTTCGAATCGTCCAGTTGTCTTCTGGTCATGACATTGCTTTTGGTGAGAATATGAATATTCAAAACTAATCGGTTATTACTACTATTCATTATGATATAAG
>NW_008576215.1:0-295 GCF_000257125.1 Entamoeba nuttalli P19
AATAGCAACTGATGGAGTAAGTGAATAATCTGCAAGTGGATATTTCTTACCTGTTTCATGATCTGAAATAACTGCAAATGGTGTAACTTCTGATCCAGTTCCTGATGTGGTTGGAATACAAATTAATCTAGCTTTCTTACCCATTGTTGGGAATTTAAATGCTCTCTTTCTAAGATCAATGAATTTTTGTTTCATTGCAAAGAAATCGGCTTCTGGATGTTCATAAAGTAACCACATAATCTTAGCTGCATCCATAGCTGATCCTCCTCCAATAGCAATAATATTATCTGGTCCA
>NW_008576216.1:0-2830 GCF_000257125.1 Entamoeba nuttalli P19
CACTTTTTCCTCTATTTCTTTTATTCTTTTCTTCTTCCTCTTCATCAATCATATTCTCTTCTTTATTAAACTCTTTATCATCTTTATCTTCATTTTCAATAGCTTCTTCATT
This sequence comes from Entamoeba nuttalli P19, assembly GCF_000257125.1. Lineage (NCBI taxonomy): Eukaryota > Evosea > Mastigamoebida > Endamoebidae > Entamoeba > Entamoeba nuttalli. The sequence continues at coordinate 113 of NW_008576216.1, forward strand.
TTCAATACTCATTACATAGTCTTCATTTTCAATACTCATTACATAGTTATTGTATGTTTTATTGTCTTTTATTTCAATTGGTTGTATTGATTATTGTCTTCTTCCATTGTCATACTAATAGTTTCCTCTTCTTCTTTTCTGATTGTTTTTGTTTTTTCTCATGCAAGAAAATACCATCATTCTCCATATTGTTGATGGTGTTTATTCTTTGATTTTTTTTGTTTTCTTTATTTCTTCATCATTAACTTTTTGTGTAATTTATTTTGATTAATAGAAATTCACATCATTATTCTGATTATCTTTTTTCTTCAATACTTTCTTTATTAAACATTATGAACGTTTAATATTAGATAAATGTATGTTTATTGTAATTGTATCATTTAAGAATTAAAACAATATTCATTTTAATGTTTTACTTATTAAAATTTAGAATAATACAATGAATAAATACAATATTAAATCAATCAAAACATAGAAATAATAATGTATTATTTTGTTATTTAAATAATGATTGAATAGAGATGATGAAATTAAATGAAAGTCATCCAAATAAAATAATACATATAATGAACAAAATGTAAAATAATGATATTTTATTTAAATCGTATTTCATTTCATAATTATGAATTTACTATCAAATTCAATCATAAAAGCTCATCAATATATCAAATATGAATATTGATTATTCAATACGTAATAAAATAAAGAATGTGTAAAATAGAAGAATAGTTTTGATTCAAACATAATAAAATGATAAATTGAACAGTTATTAATCATTTAATTGTTTATAGTGTCAAATCATTAGAAATAAAATATCTAAATAAAAGAACTTATTATCTTTAATTCAATTACAAATTGTTAATATTATATTCTTTTTTATCATATTCTTGTTTGTTTTATCATTCTAACACTAATATTTCATAATGAATGATATTTATTTAATAATGAATAGAAACATAACAATAATATTGTATAAATAAATTCATAATATAACTGAGATATAGTTTATGAAATAAACATTTAATTAATAGACAATGAAAATAAATATAATGATGATATTAAAATAATTTAAAATTAACATAAATTAACAAAAGAATAAAGAAACAATAATAAATATACGATAACAAAAATAAAATATGAATATAATATAATGATATTATATTTAATTGAAATATACTAATATTCAACATTTGTTTTATTTAGAAAGTGATAATTAATGATAAACATAAAACAATGAAATGATATTTTAAACAAATGCGTTTAAAAAGAAAGACATAATAAACAAAACAAATAAATAATGATTTAACAAACAATGAAAATATTAATCAATGTGTTTGTTTAATTGATAGAAATGACATATAGTATAAATGAAATATTTTGTTTCTTTTGTTCATTCTGTTTTATTTCGTTTAATATTTCTACTTGCATATTCATTGTGATATTTCACGTTTATTAAATTCAAATAAACAATAATTGAATACCAAAGGATATAAGAGTGTATTAATCACTCAAAAACAAACACGGATTTAATTATTTAAATAACAAATTAAATAGAAATAATAAAATCATAAGAATGAATAAGATAGAATATCATAATTAACAGTTAAATAATAATATAATATTTAAAATAAACAGTACAACATTATATGAATAATAAATAATAATTGAAATAGAAATAATGTAATAAACAATAAATAATAATTATTGAATTTATTAATTTGAAGTTTAAAATAAAATATGATAAAACTGAATGATAAAATAACAATAAACTGTTATTAATTCATTTGAATATTTATAATGTTGAATATCATTTAATAATAATTCATGATATGGGATAAATATCAATTAAATAAGTGATATAAAACAATGAATAACAAAGATAGAAGTAATAATATATTATTAATCGTGACAGTTAAAATAATAAATAACACTAGTCAAAGCATGAAATAAGTAACAAATGAATGATTATATTTAATAATGAATAAAATAACACAATAATATTATAAACAAATGATGTATAATGAAACAGTTAAATAACAAACAACAAATAAATTAAGGAATGAAATAATAACCAAATGGATAAAATAAATGTTAAAAGAAAGAGAAACTAAACAATTTCATTAAATATTTTCATGACAAATTCAATAAAAAGACATTTAAAAATAATTATATCATAATGTTAGAAATAGTCATTTATTTTTAATACTTTTAGATGAATAATAACTACAATAAAAAATGAAAGAAAAATGATAAATATAAATTATGTTATACTAAAAATATAAACAAACTATTCACTTATTGTTTAATAAACACCTTTTATTAATATTATTGATTCATATTTTTACATATTTTAATCTCTATTTTATGTTCATTTTAATATTTATCTTCTTTATTCATTACTTCTATATTTATTTTTAACTTGTAAATTCAATTTTGAAGTACTTTTATTTGAAATATTGTTTATATCCATTTCTGATGTTGTTCAAATTATACCATTAAATAATTTGAAGTAACAACTCTTTTATTACATTTATCTTATTATTGACGTTTCATATTCATTACATTCAAAACATAAACAATAAAACAACTTCATATGAATTAATTTTGTGTTTAAATAAACATTCAATTTAAAATTAAATAAAATATGAAATTGAATAAATATAAATAAAATGAATGGAAAGTATCATAGAATGAAAAATAGATAAATGAATGAAGAGA
>NW_008576217.1:0-2442 GCF_000257125.1 Entamoeba nuttalli P19
AAAGTAGAAAGAATAAATTAAGAAAGATTTTAATATATGATTAAAAGAAAGAATGAGAATGAAAAATTTAAGTCAATTAGAAATGATACAAGTATCCCAAGCAGATGGATTACTCTCATATTCTTTTTTCATTTTATTAATATCCATTAATATGTCACTAGAAGATGGTCTTCCATCTTGTTCTTTAATGATGCATTGTTTAATTAAGTTAGTTAAAGATAAAGGAGTAGAAGCAGGAATAGTAGGTCTGAGATTTAAAGTAGCTGACTTTAAAATAATTTGAACGTCTAATTTAATATCAGGGAATTCTTGATAAGGTCGTTGATATTTTTGATGAATTGTTCTATAAGTCATTTCCCATAAAATGATTCCATAACTGAAAATATCAGATTTATAAGTAAAAGGTTGACTAAAGTAAATTTCAGGAGCACAATAAGCATAAGTACCACGTAATTTTTGTAATGTATTTAAATTATCTGTACTATTAAATCTAGACAAACCAAAATCACAAATTTTTAAAACTAAATGTTCTTGTCCATTTTCATTTACTTTTGTTTGAACAAGAATATTTAATGATTTTAAGTCTCTATGTAAAATATTTTTATTATGAAGATATTCTAATCCTTTAGCTATTTGTTCACTAAAATCAAATAATGTTTCAAATTTCATTTTTAAATCTCCTTTACTTAATACATCATATAAACTTCCTCTATCACAATATTCCATAACCATCATCATTTTTTGATGTTCATCTTGAAAAACTCCAAAAAATTTTACTATATTTGTATGATCTAATTTACTTAAAACTCCAAATTCATGTTGAAATTCTTCAACTTCTTTTAATGATCCTGCTTTTAATGTTTTAACTGCAACATCAATTTTTCCTTCTAAAATTCCTTTAAATACTTTTCCTGATGTTCCTGTTCCAATTAATTCTGTATATTCTACTTTATATAAAAATTTAGAACTTGACAAGATATTATTTAATAATTTTTCTCTTTCTTTTTCTTCTGATTCAATTTGTGTTGATTTATCACTTAATTTTGCTGGATCAATATCTTCTATTTTTTTAAATTCTTTCATTAATTCTCTTTGTCTTCCTATTGCTTTGATTCCTATTTTATCTAATTGTTTTGCTGTTATTTCTTTTAATTTCCATTTAAATAATCTATTATGAATAAACATTTTAATTTCTTGTGTATCAGCATTAATTCCTTTTAAATATTCAATAACCTCTTTAAAATATTTTACTGTATTTTGAAATGATTGATTTTTTGATTTACTAACAATAGATAATGGTGTTTCTCCTTTTTCATTCTTAATTTCCATTGATGCATTATTTTCTAATAATATCGAAATAAGATCCGTTCTTTCCATATACATAGCATAATGCATTGCTGTTGATCCATTCTTAGTTGTTGCATCAACTTCTGCTCCTGCTTTTAATAATAATTCTACTAAAATTAATCGAATACATTTATTAAATACTGCTTTATGTAATGGTGTTTCTCCAATTTTATTTTTTGCATTCATATTAGCTGATCTTTGTTGAAATAATGAAAATGCTTCTTCACAATTTGGATTTGAAAAATTTAGACAAAAATAATGAAGTGGTGTATTATCATCTTTATTTTTAACATTAACATCAATTCTTGGATCTTTTAATAATGTTAATAAAATATGTTCATTCGTTGATTTCATTGTTGCAATATGTAATGCTGTATTTTTCTCTTCTTTATCACACATATTTACATCGATTTTTGGTAGTTCTAATGCTGACATAATTAACATTAAATCGGAATTATTTGTAGCAATTAATAATGCTCCTGCTTTCTTTAAAATAGCTTTATCTGCTTTAGTGTCTCTTTGTTGAAACAAAAACATTGAAATTTTAAATATTGGTTTTTGTTCATCTTCTGCATTAGCTTCATTTTTAAATTCTAATTCTTTAACATGATTAGTATTATATGGTAATAATTCTGTCATAGGAACACTACATCTATAATGCTTTGCTGGTTGTTTCTTTTCAGCATCAGTAAATAAAAAATGAATTTCATGTTCTCCCATTGGAATTTTTCCTATTTCAATCTTATTATTTGGTGTCCCTGGAATAGGATTATCTTTTCTATTTATTTTAATTTTCTTCTTTTCTTTCTCTACTGAAATTACCAACTACTTTGTTATTTCTTCTTGTTTCTTTTCTTTCTTATTTCACAAACTGTTGCTTCTCCACTTGTATTTTCTCTAACAAATAAATGTTGTCCTTCAAGAACTATTCTTTAAATCTTTCTTTTTCTTTTCTATTTATTATAAACAAACCTTCTATTCTCAATAAATTCGTTTCTGATCCTCCTTTACTCATATTTTATTTAATTACCTTTTAATAGTTTGACTTTTTTTCTTTATCCCATTTTTCTATATTTTATTATTTTTTTTACTATT
>NW_008576218.1:0-1868 GCF_000257125.1 Entamoeba nuttalli P19
TTTTTCTTTGCTAATTTTCGTACCCAATTTAAAATAAAAAATATTTAACCAATTTTAAAATAAATGAACTTATTTTATTTAAGTAAGTATTGTATTTAATACATTAGTTCATTATTGTATTCAAATATCACTTCTAATACTATTAATTGTGTACTGTGATACATTCAATTATTAATTTATATGAAATAACAGTACTTTCAAATAATTGATTTTTTATGCATATATGAAAAGTAAAATATCAAATAAAAATGAAAATTAATTAAAAATAAATGAAATAGAATAGGTATTATTTTAAAATAATAAAATGAATAATAAAAATGTGATATTTAATAAATACTATGAATAAATATAATATATCTTTCAATAATAATTTATATATGTTATTTTTATTTTATTTGGTTTAATTAATCAATATATTGACTGATGAGCATTATTTTATTTCTAACACCATTTCATCGAGAGAATTTTTTACTTGTTAGTATAATAAAGAGGTATTCATTTCATTATTCTGTTCATGAATTATTGTCATTAATGTATTTTGAAATTAAATATTATAGTTAATAAAAATATTAATATGGAATAATGGTATGTTCATTTATCATTATACTGTGTTTGTTATATTTTCAGTGCTTACATAAGCATTTTTATTTATTATATTATTTTAACAATACATTCTTTTTATTATTATCTCTTTAACCATTTTTTCTTTATTATTTTTATTCTTTACTTATCAACAATATTCTTGATTATTCAACTAACTGATATTAATAAATTTTGTTATTATAATTTATTTGATAAAACATCATTTTTCCATATTAATACATTATTCAGTCAATATTTTTATAAACTATTTTAAAATATAATAATTTAACATTCTAACTTGCATTTAATTCATTGTTTATCATATTATTCTTAATGAGCTTACTATATTTAATATTTGTATTTATTTATCATATTTTATATTTGTTATTCAATTATATATGTTTATCTATTTGTTATAAATTTAATTTTATCTTATTTGACATTTTCTTTTTTAATTACAGGAACTTCTTATCTATACTTTGTTTTATACAGTTTATTTATTTTTATCATATTTATTTTGTTTTTTTTTGATTTATCCTATTATTCATTATCATTCTATATCCTTTCTTTTATTTGTTTAGCAATTTTATTACATTTTTCTTCAGTTTCTTACATAAATGGGAATGTGTAATTTATCTCTTTTTTATATAGAGTTATTTATGAAAAGATATATTCAATATTATTTTTATTTATTATTCAAGTTATTATTCTTTATTCTCTTATCATTCCATAATTTTATTTAATAAGTCTTAGTGTTTTTATTTCATAACATGTTATGGTTATCTTTGTTTATTCTTTCATTTGACTTTGATGTTGATGATATTGTTATTCTCTTTCTTCTTCTTTTCAATAAATTTCCATCTCTATTTTCTTCATGAAATGTATTAATATTTTGTTCTCTAACTAATCAAATAACGTATTATGTTTGATTAACGAGAGATGAAGGTTCATTAATAAAGAAGCTAAGAAAAAAACTAAAAGAAAAGAAACATTGTTTGTTTAAAAAGACATAAGAAAGAAATAGAGAAACGCTGAATAATATTGATAAAATAGATGAGAATATTATAATAGTGAGATAAATACAAGAATATAAGAATAAAGAGTAACAACAAAATAAGAAAATATAAGAAGAAGTTAAACAAAAATAGTAAGAAAGTTAAATAAATTGATGAAATAAGAAATGTTTTACGTTCAAATATTAATTTTATACGCATTTCTTTATTGGATGTTTATATTTAGTTGAAACTAAAATATGATTTATATTCAATTAATTTATTTCATGTGTT
>NW_008576219.1:0-4533 GCF_000257125.1 Entamoeba nuttalli P19
TTTCATAACTCAACAACTAATCAACAATCTTTATTAAAAGAAAATAAGTGAGAAGAAAAAATAAATAAAAAGTAAAGAGAATAAAAGTAATATTCAATAGACTTCAGTAAGAGAAAATAATAAAGAGAAGATACAAAAGAAGAGAATATCATCAATAAGAGAAATAAGATTTAATATAAAGAAAGGTGAAAGGAAGATAAAAAAGAAAAAATGAAGAAAGAAAGTAAAATAAAAGAATAGTTTTTTAAGAATGAACTAATAAAATATAATGGAAATAAAGGGAAAGAATAATAAACAAGAAGGAATAATTACATTTCATCGAGATACAATGAATGAGTTATTTATATCAGAAGACAAATATTTATTATGTTGTATAAAATTACATCCAATGATACGATTTATTTTCTTTATTATATCATTTTTAATAGGATTAACGGCATTATTATTAACACTTCCATTAACAGGATTATATGTTGAATATCCAGTAATATTAGGGATAGTATATATTATTTCAAAACTATTATTATATAGTTCATTACTTTTTATTGCATCACCATGGAAACAATTAATATTAATTTGTAGACCAGTTAGATTTAGTACATTAGCATTTTGTATTATAGGTGTTGTAGGAATATGGTTAAGTATATTTCATATTATAAATAGTTTATTAATATTAATTTTATCTATTCTTTTACAAGCACTATGTTTTACATTATATTGTCTTTCATATTTATCATTTACTCATAATATATTATTTGATTGTATTAAACGTCCTAAAATCAGTTTATTAACAAGTAATTTAAAACAAAGAAGTTTAAGTGAATTACCAGAAATAAGTTCAACATCAGAAATATCAAATTCTGTTCAAATTGATTTTGGTCTTGAAAAGGAAAGATAAAAGATAATAACAAAATGAAATAGATGTATAATTTATTTATTATAAAATCATTTTTGTTTTAATAATAAAGAAGGATTTAATTTGTTAATAAGAATTAAATTTGTTTTAATCATCTTAAATAAAACATTTAATATAATGAATATTGATAAAACATGGTGGAAAGAAGGTGTTGTTTATCAAATTTATTGTAGAAGTTTTAAAGATACCACTGGTGATGGATATGGTGATATTAAAGGAATTATAGAGAAAATACCATATCTTAAAGAATTAGGAATAACTATTGTTTGGTTAAATCCAATTTATAGTACAAGTGATGCAGATAATGGATATGATATTATGGATTATCAGGAAATTAATCCAAAATTTGGAACAATGAAAGATTTTGATGAATTACTTTTTAAAATGCATGAAGCAGGAATTAAAGTTGTTATGGACCTTGTTGTTAATCATTCAAGTAATCAACATCAATGGTTTATTGAATCAAAAAAAGGAAATAATGAGAAAAAAGATTGGTATATTTGGTCAAAAAAACCAAATAATTGGAGAAGTTTCTTTAGTGGAAGTGCATGGAAATATGATGAAGAACGTAAAGAATATTATCTTCATTTGTTTCTTGAAGAACAACCTGATTTAAATTGGGAAAATATTGAAGTAAGACAATCTATTTATAAAATGATGAAATGGTGGTTTGATAAAGGAATTGATGGATTTAGAATGGATGTAATTAATTTAATATCTAAAGTAAAAGGATTTCCTAATGATTCACCTGTTGGATTAGATGGATTAGCAAGTGGATTTCGTTATTTTGCTAATGGACCAAAAGTTCATGAATTTTTAAATGAAATGAATAAAGAAGTATTAAGTCATTATGATTGTTTAACAGTTGGTGAAACACCTGGTGTTACACCAGAACAAGCTCAACAATATGTAGGAAAAGAACGTCATGAACTTGAAATGTTATTTCAATTTGAACATGTTAGTATAGGATATAAAAATGGTGATAAATGGATAAGTGTTCCATGGAAATTAACTGAATTAAAAAAGAATATTGAAAAATGGCAAGTTACACTTCATAATTGTGGATGGAATTCATTATATTTTAATAACCATGATCAACCAAGACAAGTAAGTAGATGGGGAAATGATACAAAATATAGAATTGAAAGTGCTAAAATGATTGCAACATTACTTCATACATTAGAAGGAACTCCTTATATTTATCAAGGAGAAGAATTAGGAATGACCAATGTTTATTTTGATAAATTAGATGATTATCAAGATTGTGAAATCTTTGGAAAATGGAAGGAATTAACTCAAACTCATGAAATGACTTTAGACCAATTCTTAAAAAGAGTTTCTGAAGTTGGAAGAGATAATGCTAGAACTCCAATGCAATGGGATGACTCTGAAAATGCTGGATTTACTTCAGGAAATCCTTGGCTTAAAATAAATCCAAATTATAAAACAATTAATGCTAAAGAAGCAATGCAAAATCCCAACAGTGTTTTTAATTATTATAAACAATTATTAAAACTTAGAAAAGAAAATCCTATTATGCCTTATGGTGAAGTTCAAATGATTTTAAAAGATGATGAACATATCTTTGCCTATATTAAAACATTAAACCAATTAAAATGGATTGTTATTCTTAATTTCTTTGAAACTCCAATAGAATTTATACTTCCTATTGATATTCAAATTCAAAATAAACATTTAATAATTTCTAATTATCAAGTTGATAATCAAGAACCAATTAATCAATTTTTATTAAAACCTTATGAAGCAAGAGTTTATCAATTTAATTAAACATCTTAATAGTATTTTATTTTCTTTCATTTTTTAACTACTTATCTTAGAATAAAAAATAATTAATAAAATATTCATACAACAACATTCTCTTTGTATTTCTTCTAATAAAAATAATTTCAATTTATCATAATTATGAAATTCAATTGTATTTTCATTTTAATATTTCTATTGAAACAAATTAACTTTCATTTATATATGAATAAAATAAAAAGAAAAATAAGTAGATAAAATTTAATTTATCTTAAGCAGTTGAATTTCTCCAGTTCTTTCCAGCATATGGAATGTTTCCAAGTTCTTCTTCAATTCTCATGAGTTGATTGTATTTGCAAAGTCTTTCAGATCTGCATGGTGCTCCAGTCTTGATTTGTTTGCAGTTAAGTCCAACAACAAGATCAGCAATGAAAGTATCTTCAGTTTCACCAGATCTGTGTGATGCCATAACTCCCCATCCTTTTTCTTGTGCCATCTTAATAGTCTTGAATGTTTCAGTAAGAGTACCAATTTGATTAACTTTAATAAGAACAGAGTTACATGCGTTCTTATCCATAGCCATTTGGACACGAGCTGGGTTTGTGACTAAAAGATCATCTCCAACAATTTGGAAATTACCATGTTCAACAGTGAATTTATTCCATGCTGCCCAATCATCTTCAGCAAATGGATCTTCAATTGAAGCAATTGGATAATGTTTACCATAATCAACATATTCAGCAATTAATCCATCAACATCTTTAACAAGAGATGGGTCTTTCTTATCAGCTGGAATCTTCTTTCCAAGATCATATTTCTTAGTTTCTTCATTATAAAATTCTGATGCTGCACAATCCATAGCAATTTCAATCTTTCCAGTATATCCAGCTTTAGCAATAGCTTCTACAAGAAGATCAAGTGCTTCACGTGCTCCTGATACATTTGGTGCAAATCCTCCTTCATCTCCAACATTAGTAGCATCTTGTCCATATTTAGCTTTAATAACAACTTTAAGGCATTGATATGTTTCAGCTGCCATTCTAAGAGCTTCATGGAAATTAGTAGCTCCAGTTGGGCAAATCATGAATTCTTGCATAGCAAGTGCATTCCCTGCATGTGCTCCTCCATTAATAACATTGAAACATGGAACTGGCATAGTCATTTCTTTATGTCCAGTAAGTTCAGCAAGATATTTATATAATGGAAGTCCTTTTTCTGCTGCTGCAGCTCTGCAAATTGACATTGAACATCCAAGAATAGCATTAGCTCCAAGTTTTCCTTTGTTGTTAGTTCCATCAAGTTTAATCATCATTTCATCAAGTTCTGCTTGGTTCAAAACGTTCTTGCCAAGAAGAGCTGGTCCAATAATGGTGTTAACATTTTCAACAGCCTTAAGAACTCCTTTTCCTCCATATCTTTTCTTGTCTCCATCACGAAGTTCAACCGCTTCATGAACTCCAGTAGATGCTCCTGATGGAACACATGATCTGAACATACCTTTTGCAGTAGTAATTTCTACTTCAATGGTTGGATTACCACGTGAATCAAGAATTTCTCTAGCATGAACCTTTTGAATTGACATTCCTTTATTTAATGTTTGAACTTTTCTTCTTTTTCTTTCTTATATCATTTGCCACGTTTCTCTGATTCATCATTTCTTATTTTCTCTCTTTTTCTTTACTTTTGTTTTTTTGCCTTTTTTATTCCTTTCTCCTTCGCAAAATCCCTTCATTTTTTATTTTTTCGGTAATTTCTTATTTTTCAGTCTCCACGTCTCACCTCCACTTCATACTCTTTCAACACAACGTGGCTTTTTATCATATTAAAAAAAAAAAATAAAAATAAAATAAAAAAAA